>NW_004797446.1:255999-264992 GCF_000002075.1 Aplysia californica
CTCTTTAACAACGCATGCCCTGGTGTGTCGGCGAATCGACTGAGTCAGTGTGGACTTTAATCAGTCGAATGTGCGTCTACTATTGATTGTTTTAATGACTACTCAAACATAAGCCCCTTTGTGTGCATAATTTATGGTACGCGGTCGAACGAGATTGCCGAAACAATACTGTAGCAGTTGCCTGCCTCAAAGCTGCCAGTGCAACTGAATGACTAGTGTGAAAATAAGGCCAGTTCAACCATACCCATTTACCCCAGTTTTGATACAAAGCTGCCAGTGCAACTGAATGACTAGTGTGAAAATAAGGCCAGTTCAACCATACCCATTTACCCCAGTTTTGATACAAAACTGCCAGTGCTGCGGAATGACTCGTAAAAATAAAGCCGATTCAACCATACTCATTTACCCCAATTCGATGTCTTGATCGATGTAACAACTACAGTGCTCCGGACTTTTATCTCCGAGTCATTTCCACATTTTTGCCTTTTACCCTTTGCACTGTATATAGTTGCTATAGAGGACTTTGCCTTCCGTCTGGATCGTGTCGTTTCAGCTGCTGCTGTCTTGTCCTTTGTTCAAATAGTATCCTGTTTGCTTTTGTTCACTATGGCTGTTAGCCAATTTATTAACCTGATCAAACCTGGGTATCCCCATCAATAAATAAATAGATAGATAAATAAATAGTTAAATAAATAAATACATGTACATGAATGAATAGACACATAAATACTAGATAAATAAATAGAAAAACGAATGAATAAATACATAGAAAATGAATACCTTTTTAAAATCAGACACTTATCAGTCAAGTCCATTCACCAAACGGGGTGTTTTGTTGAAAGTGTCAGTGTCCACGTGGTGCCTTGGCTGTCCTACGTGGCGAAGTGTCGTCCTTGCATCGCCGCGAAAATGATCACAGGAATCCATGGTCATATTATTGTTATTATGGTTGAGGCGACGGCTCTTGTATTGAGGATAAATTGCGCCACGAATTTTTGAGCGTATTACCGTCTATTTTCTTGCTGAGTAGGCCTGTGTATGAATGGTAACGGCTAGTCGGAGAAGTGCTCTTTTCAGAATGTAATGGTAATAAAGTTCAACAATTACCCAGAAATATAATTAGAAGATCGACAGACACTTTTTGCCAGTCGTATTTGATATATGTGGCAACTATGCTAAGTGACGATGAAGAGGACGATGAATGACCAATGATAAAGATAAGAGGCATACTACTACTAATATTATATGTTTTAAAAAACACATGTGTCTACGTTTATAATTTCTTAATCTTGCTTGATATTACATGTATATATGCGTTGGCCAGTTTTCTGTTGTTTTTTTTCCCCGTGGCCCGATCAACTTATCGGTCAGTCAGGCCAGTCGCGTCTGTTTTCCTTTTGCAGTTCCACACAGTCTCAACTCAAAGACACGTCACAGGGAAGAGATAGTGGGTCGTTGTTTGGGGCTCCGGGTGGGTCTCTTATTCGAAACTTGTTAATCGAATCAGTCTTAATTGAATAGTTTCGAATAATGATCATTGCCCTTGGCGTAACTATGCCCAAGATTGAGACCACGATAACATTGATTATCATTATATTATGTGCTGGCTGGGAGATAAAATTTTGTGAGAGGTGACCGGTGAACAACTTTGAGGAGCTGAACGAGAACTCCAGGCCGTCCACTTGTCCTTGCTCGGCTACTTTTGTTAGTATAGAGGTGGACCTTTCCAGTACTCATTACTACTTACGCAAACATAGTTGTCGAAGGTCGTGTAGAGCGAGTGATGCCTTGGTTATTACCTTCACCTCCTGGGGTGTGGGGAGATGGAGATTTTTTTGTTTGTTTTGGGGGGGGGGGGGGGAGCGGTTACTGAACTCGTTGTCAAGGTCATCTTTCCAGTAGTGACCACAGCTGCTGGGCTGAACGGGTTTTGTTGGAGCGGGGCTTTAGTAGTAATTGATATTGGGTTGTTTACTGCAATAACCCCCTGTAAGTGGCATGGTATGGGTTAATTACCCCTTTCAACGCAGAAACGTTATGTAGAGGCTGAACCCATTATAATAGCATCTCTCTCCGACTGGTCTAAGTCACGTGGGTGGGTGGGGGGGGGGGGGGTGTCATACAATTCCTCAAACAAACCGAGTTGCAACAAGTTGGAGATTCAAACTTCTAGCGTCCGCTCTGCAGCCCGGAATTATGATAATTTTGCTTACGATATGCCCCTAGCTCTTCATGCTTTACATGGATCTTTAGTAGATTTGATTCCGAGGCGTAAAGTCTTTGGGGGCCCTTTGAAGGCTTTGTTCTTCGGGGTCATTGACGTGTGTTAGCTTTAGGTGGAATAAATTCATTTGGAAAATAACACACAATCTTCCAGTTGTACGTTTCATTGTCTGTCAAAGGGGATTGGTCCTCTCTTTTGGATGGTCTGCCCCTATTTCTTTTCTATATCTGTATTGTCCCAATTTGTTTCTCTCTTTATGTGGCCTCTATAACGCTGACTCACCGTTTGGTATATCAGCGCCAGTCTTCACCTTTTCGCCCATGCATTTGACCGCTAGTTCTTTGTGCTCGTTATTTGAAGGCCAGGATAGAGATAAGATGGACTAAGAGCTAGTGCATTTCTCGTTGGAACACGTCCCAGGGTCGTTGTGCTTAGTCACAGCTAATCAATTAAGATTTTCAGCTGAATAAGCAGGATTTAGAGTGACAGTGATTTTTCTTCTACTTAAAGAAAAGAACCCAACAACAAGTGTACTTTGCCCCCGTTAGAATAGAATTTGCACAGTTTTGCCATAAAGAGCAAAATTTGGAAGATGTCACCAAGTGACTGTTTTAAATACAAAGGAAACACGTGGTTGGTTGAAAGGTTCCACTCATTAACTCCCGCCTTTCATTTTCGTGTAAAGCGAGTATCGGTCTTTTGGTGCTCGCGTCTGACTCCCAGTCAAGATCATGGGTTCGATTTCCAGCTCCTTGGAATATTCTTTTGTTTTAAATATTTTCTCTCTGATTTGCCAGTCGGCATAGATGGTTTGTGAACCACGGAGATCGAATACCTGACTTTATAACGGTCCTTCGTCGTTTCGGACTGCGATGAAATATGTTGGCAATGCATAAAGAATATACATACTTCTGTATTTTTACGACAGACTGATAATCGCCACTGAAAGGACCCCCCCCCCCTTTTTTTTTCCTCGCCACCTTTTTGAATCTCAAAAAAAGAAAATGAGGAGAGACTGTCGCATGCCTGTGTCTCTTTCTCCTCTTCCATAATTAGAGAAAAGGGGACAGAACCCCCGTGAGCGTTCTGTTCCATGAAGAGACAACGAGGGGGGCTTTACGTCAAGGAGTCAAAGATTCGTGCACTCAACTGGTCGATCGGAGGCTTGACTTGATCCTCTTTGGCCCTTGTGCTGCTCGAGGTCTTAGCGACCTTCCTGTTCTTTTCTTCTTCTGCTCTAGGCTCTACGTCTCTCTCTCTCTCTCTCTCTCTCTCTCTCTCTCTCTCTCTCTCTCTCTCTCTCTCTCTCTCTCTCTCTCACTCTCCCTCTCTCTCTCTCTCTCTCTCTCTCTCTCTCTCTCTCTCTCTCTCTCACTCTCCCCCCGCCCCCACTCTCTCTCGCTCGCTCTCTTCTTTTCTGTTTCCTCTTTTTGCTTTTATGGCGAAATGTGGACGGGCACCTCTGGTAGATTCCACTTCACTACTCTCACGTCGTGGGTGGTTGTCGGGTGCTCTGGTGTGGTTTGCTTCTTCTTTCCTATCTCCCCTCCTTCTTTTTTGTGTTTGTTACTCTCTTGTAACACTTCTAATCTTCGGCACTTATATGACCTTATTGTGTTGCAAGTGCCGTTAAACACTTACTGTAGGTGGTTGGCGGGTGCTCTGTTGTGGTTTGCTCCTTCTTTCCTATCAAACATCTATCGTCCTTATCTCCACCTCCTTCTTCTTATGTTTGTTACTCTCTTGTAACACCTCTAATCTTCTGGCGCTCATATGACCTTATGCAGTTGCGAGCGCCGTAAAATCTCTACTAAAACTAAAAAAACACTTACTAAAGCTAAAAAAAACCCTCTCACGTCTTTGGATTCCGCCTGTGTGTCTTGCCTCTTCCCGGTGCTCACTTTGTGCGTGGATGTGACGAGGGGTGGCCACTGGTAGGCCCCACTTCTTTACTCTCCCTCTTTTGTTTCTGTCTTTTTTACTTTTTCACTTCATTAAATGACCATTATTGTGTCGATGTGCTTATGTTTACTGAACGAACAATAATGAGGAATGTGGAGTTGTTCCAATTGCTGATTCGCCGTAAATGACTCGGGTCTTCTTTCTTCACCTTCATACGTAGCTGACACTGTCATGACACCAGCCCGGGGGTTATCACACCTCTCGTGGCCTCTTTTGACCCCACGTCCTCTCCTTTCCTTCCTTTCCCCACCTCCCCTGTAAGATTAGCCGGTCGTTCGATGTCAGCTCAGGTCCCAGCACTGTCGCACGATGATGCACTTTGTACCGCGTCAGGCTTTCCGCGCCTCGCGCTGCGAATGGACCAAGTCGTTCGCTCGTTCGTTCGTTCGTACACATTTTCTGCGTGTATGATTGGTGCGTGGTTCTCAGGTGAGGTGGGCGCTAGCACTGAAGCCAGTTGGGGAATGGCAAAGTCGTATGACTGTGCCATGCCCAGTGTTGAACGATTTTGATTTATCACATTCTCCGACTTGACCTCAGTTATGGTCTACTTGTAAAAAAAAAGGGAGTCGATTTCTTGACCCCGTAGACATAATAGTGTAGTAGCTGTTATTGGTGTAGTAGTAGTCATCCTGTGGGACTGACTCGGTTTATCTGTCGCTTCAAGGATAGTATTTTTCCTAGCAGTTATCAATGGAAGCAGGGAGATGAAAATGAACTCTTAGACCACAAAGAGAAAATGAAAGTTGTGTAAATGCTGTCTGTGGAAGAAGCTTTTATCACTTATTATGTAGTAGTCAACCCAAATTTTCCTTACGGAATTGAGTCCCGCTTTATTATTTAAGAATCTTCTTTCATTTTTTTAGGGTTGTGGTGTTGGGGAGGGAGGGGTTGTAAATAAGAACTAAGTTGTTAATTTGACCTCTAATGGTGAGGCCTATCATTCAATGTCAGTCGAAATCTGTCGAATCACAGGTTAATGGGTGGGTTGTTGGTTTGAGGGTATCACTGGAAGGTCCTACTTCTTTATTTTCCCGGTGTTGTTTCTGCCTGTGTTACCTTTTCTCAGCACTGTATGGCTATTGTGTCGATGTACTATTCTTTACTCAAACAAAACAAACGGGTCAATGGCTCTGATCGGACAGAATATACACCATGTAGAGTGACATTTTCGACAGAGGTGGTTTTTGTACACTTGTGTCTGCTCATTAGCCATGGTTGTTCTGCACTTTGCTCCTTCTTCATCGTGCAGTGCCAGTGGTTCAGCGATACCTGCTTCGGTGGTGCAGTTGGTTGGGACTCTTTATCTTGCACGTAGAAGACGTGAGTTCAGTTCCTGCTTTGCGAAGTGCATTGTATCGAGCAGCTTTGTCTCTCTACAGTGCTTCTGTTCCCACTCCGGCTGGGTTGGCCTTAACAGGCTAGATCGAACCGGCCCGCCCGCGAAGTGATCTCATTTATATTGATGGGGGCGTAAAGCGGTTATTAGCATTACGGTCGTTTTGGTCCAGCCTTCCACAAGACTAAATGTCACAGAAAGCAATCGAGAAATTAGTTGGGGAATGGCAAAGTCGTATGAAGTAGAGTGACACACCTTCCCTTTTTATGGTTTGAGTAAAGATTAGCCCATCGAAGCACTGATTGTCGTTTAGTGCCGAGGAAAAAAGTATCAGATGTGCCGAAACAACCGAGGGAAGAAAAAGAAGGACCTGCTTGGGGCACCCTCCAACCACCAGCACACTTTTTTTCGTCCAGCAGTCTGATGACGCTGAAAAAAGTAGCAATTTTTCGTAGTCTAAAAATAAATAATGACCCTACTGGACTTTGTCACAGCCTGTCATCAATATTGCGCAAGGAGGAAACTCATGTCTTAATTATTATTTTTTGGCAAGATCAGCAGTCTAACACGCTAGTGCAGCAGCTGGTTGTGGGACGCTAGTTTGTCAAGTTTGAGCAGCTGGGGTTCAGCTGATGGATTGACTTGGCAAACACAATGAAATACGAGGTTCGAATCTGAGAAGGGAAGCCGAAAATAGTGGGAAGAAGGAGGGTGTCCACTTTCTCCCCCCTTTTGTGGATTGCTTTGGTCTTGTCTCAGTCCCATGAGCTGACAGTGACTCTCATCTTCGCTTCTGAAATGTCCCCATCAATGTACATGAGATCGTGCTTGCGTTTGATGAAACGTCGAGAGACGGGTGTTGAAAGCTGCAAGCGACGCCGACGATCCTGCTCGTAAGACAAAACTTTATCTGATTTTTAGTACTGATGATGAAACAGTTTTTGTGTCTCGAAACCTCGTTGATATCTGCTCTTCGCTCGAAAAGAGAGACAAAAAAAAAAAGGGAGTGTGGGAAGGGGAAGGGTGGGGGTCCAGTTTAACAGTAGACACCTGTTCTAATAATAATTATCAGTCAGCACCTTCAATGCGTATACAGTAACAAAGTGCAGGGAGACGACAGAGCCTATCATCGACATGCGTTCCTGATTATGATTACTGTTTGTGTTGCTTGTTTCGGGAGTTGTTTGTTGTTGGTTGTGTGTGTGTCTGACGTCTGTTGGTTTTAGTTTTCTTGATAATCCGCTTTGTGCTGTAGTGACGTGCTTTATTGGTCCATGCCGTCACACTGCAGCAATCAAGCCTCTTGGTTTGACGTACAAATCAGCTGGAGTGGAGCTGGGCTCGCATTCATTTCCTTATGAATCCGATTCTTGATGCATACATGTTTTGTTACTGACTGGTTTATAGCGAGCTGGGATCTATTGTGTAACGGTCGGGCTCTTGGTCGTCGCACTCAGAAGACCGGTGTTTGCAGCGCCAAAGCCCACCATCTGAATGGTCTAAATTGTGTCGATGGTGGCGTAAAAACTACTACATTTTAAAAAAAAGAATCCCCAGCAAAGCACTGCAGAGCGCGGATAAAGCTTCTTGATCTGAACGTAGTTACCCGGGTTTGGAAAGTTGTAAAACTGGGAACATTGATTGGTCAAGGGAACCTCAGACAGAGTTTTTATAATGATCGTCTGGGTCGCTCTGTGGACTTTTGTAGGGAATTGATTGGTAGTTATGAGAGAGGGAGAGAGGGAGAGAGAGAGAGAGAGAGAGAGAGAGAGAGAGAGAGAGAGAGAGAGGAGGGGGGGATGGGGGGGGGGGGGGAGCGGTTACTGAACTCGTTGTCAAGGTCATCTTTCCAGTAGTGACCACAGCTGCTGGGCTGAACGGGTTTTGTTGGAGCGGGGCTTTAGTAGTAATTGATATTGGGTTGTTTACTGCAATAACCCCCTGTAAGTGGCATGGTATGGGTTAATTACCCCTTTCAACGCAGAAACGTTATGTAGAGGCTGAACCCATTATAATAGCATCTCTCTCCGACTGGTCTAAGTCACGTGGGTGGGTGGGGGGGTGTCATACAATTCCTCAAACAAACCGAGTTGCAACAAGTTGGAGATTCAAACTTCTAGCGTCCGCTCTGCAGCCCGGAATTTTGATAATTTTGCTTACGATATGCCCCTAGCTCTTCATGCTTTACATGGATCTTTAGTAGATTTGATTCCGAGGCGTAAAGTCTTTGGGGGCCCTTTGAAGGCTTTGTTCTTCGGGGTCATTGACGTGTGTTAGCTTTAGGTGGAATAAATTCATTTTGAAAATAACACACAATCTTCCAGTTGTACGTTTCATTGTCTGTCAAAGGGGATTGGTCCTCTCTTTTGGATGGTCTGCCCCTATTTCTTTTCTATATCTGTATTGTCCCAATTTGTTTCTCTCTTTATGTGGCCTCTATAACGCTGACTCACCGTTTGGTATATCAGCGCCAGTCTTCACCTTTTCGCCCATGCATTTGACCGCTAGTTCTTTGTGCTCGTTATTTGAAGGCCAGGATAGAGATAAGATGGACTAAGAGCTAGTGCATTTCTCGTTGGAACACGTCCCAGGGTCGTTGTGCTTAGTCACAGCTAATCAATTAAGATTTTCAGCTGAATAAGCAGGATTTAGAGTGACAGTGATTTTTCTTCTACTTAAAGAAAAGAACCCAACAACAAGTGTACTTTGCCCCCGTTAGAATAGAATTTGCACAGTTTTGCCATAAAGAGCAAAATTTGGAAGATGTCACCAAGTGACTGTTTTAAATACAAAGGAAACACGTGGTTGGTTGAAAGGTTCCACTCATTAACTCCCGCCTTTCATTTTCGTGTAAAGCGAGTATCGGTCTTTTGGTGCTCGCGTCTGACTCCCAGTCAAGATCATGGGTTCGATTTCCAGCTCCTTGGAATATTCTTTTGTTTTAAATATTTTCTCTCTGCTTTGCCAGTCGGCATAGATGGTATGTGAACCACGGAGATCGAATACCTGACTTTATAACGGTCCTTCGTCGTTTCGGACTGCGATGAAATATGTTGGCAATGCATAAAGAATATACATACTTCTGTATTTTTACGACAGACTGATAATCGCCACTGAAAGGACCCCCCCCTTTTTTTTTCCTCGCCACCTTTTTTAATCTAAAAAAAAAATGAGGAGAGACTGTCGCATGCCTGTGTCTCTTTCTCCTCTTTCATAATTAGAGAAAAGGGGACAGAACCCCCGTGAGCGTTCTGTTCCATGAAGAGACAACGAGGGGGGCTTTACGTCAAGGAGTCAAAGATTCGTGCACTCAACTGGTCGATCGGAGGCTTGACTTGATCCTCTTTGGCCCTTGTGCTGCTCGAGGTCTTAGCGACCTTCCTGTTCTTTTCTTCTTCTGCTCTAGGCTCTACGTCTCTCTCTCTCTCTCTCTCTCTCTCTCTCTCTCTCTCTCTCTCTCTCTCTCTC
>NW_004797446.1:265092-273252 GCF_000002075.1 Aplysia californica
TTGTCTCACCCCAGACCTGATGGGGAACCAGTCCGATAGTCCTTCTGTTGATCTTACGGCACAGAGGCTGTTTTTATAAAGTGCCATTATGTTCTCCAGCAATTGTCCTCTTACACCATATTCCTCTAAGACTTCTCAAGGTTGACATCTATCTACCCGGTCAAACGCCATTTCTTGATCCACGAAGACGATATTGAGGTCTTTGTCATGTGCAATGGCAGTCTCACACAAATGTCTTAAAGCAAAAATAGCGCCAGTACATCCCCTGCCTTTTCTGAAGCCAAACTGGGATTCACGGAGTTGAGTATCTACAATTGGTCTCATACTCATTTCCAGTATCTTGGCAAACATTTTGCCCTCATGGCTGAGAAGGGATATTCTTCTGTAGGTTCCACAGTCTCTTTTGTTACCTTTCTTTCTCCAAATAGGTACAATGACAGCTCGTTGCCAGTCATCGGGTGTTGTTTTTGTCGCCCAGGCCAGGTTAAATATCCTCCATAGCCAGAGTTCACCGATATGGCCGCATATCTTGATCACTTCTGCTGTGATGTTGTCAACGCCTGGCGCTGTTTGTTGGGCTTTTCTTTATAATATGTTGGGTATCACTCAGCAGTATTGGTGGTTCTGGGGTGGTTTCTTTTGGTGAGAAGATGTTTGGTGTTGTTCTCCTGTAGGATTCAGCAGCTCCTGGAAATAGCGTTTCAATCTTTCTTTAATCTTTGGCTTACTGAAAATAGGGTTTCTGTTCTCATCATTGACTATTTCAGTTGAGTTGAATGGTTCTTCCCGCCCTTCTTTTAAAACTCTATAGGGTCTTCTTTGCATTTTGTTGCAAGCTGTTCTCCATATACTGTCCAGGATCTGTTCTTAGCTTCGTTTACTACTATTGTTTTTTGGCGGCGTTCCTTTCTTAATAGGATGTGATCTTCCTCTGTCTTTGATTTCTGCCACTTTATGAATGCCTTTTTCTTCAGTTGGGTGGCTTCCTTTACTTGGTCACCCCACCGTATTGATTTCCCTTTCTGCTCTCCTATTTTCCTGGTGCCGCACTCTTCTTTGAATGCTTTGTTCACACATTTTGAAGTAGCTCCATTTCTCTTCAATGTCTCCCGGTTGTTTGGGCACTTTGTGAAATACATATTTCAAATGTTCTTGTATCTTATCTTTGGTATCGTCATTTATATTTCTGAGATTCACGTCAGAAACAGAGGAGTAGAGGACCTACATTGAAATTTTTTTAAATAAAAAGGTTCAAGGTTAGTCTGTGGGTGGTTTGGCGGGTGTTCTGGTGTGGTTTGCTTCTTTTTTCCTATCAAACATCTATCGTCCTTATCTCCCCTTCTTCTTTTTTATGTTTTTTACTCTCTTGTAACACCTAAATCTTCTGGCGCTCATATGACCTTATGCAGTTGCGAGCGCCGTAAAACCTCTACTAAAACTTTTTTAAAGTTAGTCTATGTTTGATAGGGAGAAACGGTCCATAAATAACTATTTTTTAAAGTGTACGAGGACCTCGTAGTACACTGTCATCATGATAACGCTTGGTTTGACTTCGGGAGTCCCAGTTCGGCCTCACTGTGTTGCACTACACTTAAACGGTTTTGGGAGAGCGAGTTGATCCATATAGGTTGATGGTTTGGCTTTCGCCTTTCAATTAGAGGACATGCCTTTAATTTCGTTTATGGAATTTTATTTTATTGAGTATCTCCAGTTTTCTACTAGGATACCGTATCACGCCCAGCCCAGGTTGGCTCTGGAAGACAGGTTGAATTTCTAAATGATTTGAAATGTCTGAAGTGCAGCTAAGCCTGTTTAGCCAAACGAGATTTAGAATCTTTAAAAAAAATTTTAAAGGACCAATAAACCATTTCACAGTACCAGTTAGTAATCCAGGCCTTCATCTAGTGATCCCATTTTGGAAAATTGACCGGTTAACCGGACGTGTTACTCGGAATTTGACCTGCCTTTACGCTAACGTTTGCAATCCCGACACCGTTGGTTCGCCAAGGTTAAACAGTCCCCAGGTCAAATTAGCGCACAGGGGACCGAATAGCCAATAACTGGATCTTTGCTGGACGACTTACGCTTGCGTGAACAAAAGGTGCAGTGGCGCAGTGCGAGGGTTTAGTCCCTGGCTTACCGTTCGACCTGGATACTCGCCACGAGGTTACAAGACCTTCGGTCCGGATTTTCCGCCCGCAAGTTTTGCTATACTAGCGCCTTGTGCCTAGGTATTTGTCGACGGAGTGTGGTGACTTCAGTACACGCAGCACTGACGCACCGTATCGGCTAGTGGGTGATTCTTGGGTGTTCTGGTGGCGATTAATATTCAAGACACAATGGGTAATTGTACAGTTATAATTTTTGCCGGTTACGCGATGCCGTTCATGTGGAGGAATGAATGATTCTTACTACGTTTGTTTTTTTTGGTGTGTGTGTGTGTGTTCTAAGAGTGTGATTTTAATTTAAGGTTTCAAAAATAATCTCATAATTATCCTTCCGTTCTCGGCACTCCACCTCCTCCTCCCTCCCCCGCCCCCTCAGTGTTTTCTCTCTCTTTTCTCACCCTCATTTCTCTACCCTTCTCATTTACACTTATTTTCCTACCTACGTGAACGTCCCCTTTTACCTATTTATAGCGTCTATTTTTTCCGGCTGTATGTTTCCGCTCTTTAGATGCCCCTCTTGTCCTCTTTGCATCTGTCTGTTGGCCCGGGCTTCTTGTAACATTTGTCATTTTGTATAGATTTGAACTATTTCCGTAGGTGGTGGCGCGGGTGCTCTGGTGTGGTTTGCTACTTCTTTCCTACCAAACATCGATCGTCTTTATCTCCCCTCCTTCTTTTTCTGTTTGTTACTTTCTTGTAACATTGTAACACCTCTAATCTTCGGCACTCACATGACCTCCAAGTCCGTAAAACACTTACTAATACTTGACTGAAGTGTCTTTAGGCCATTCCCAAAAGGGGGGGGGGGGGCATTTCTTGTTCATGCAGAGTAGAATTTGTAAATGGGCTGATTCATCAATGTCACGCTCATAACTGCCTAATTCACAACAAGGAACTGCTGCTTTTTCTTTCCTAATCCTTACTATGGTCATTTTTCCTCAACTTCTTTTGTATGTTTGTCACACTCTTCTGACCCGCTATTTCGTGGTGCCTTGAAAGTCGAAACAGACTTTGTGCTGTTGAAGCTAGAGAGGTGAGAAGCCTGATTCTGTGTAAAGACTTCTCTGTTGACATCCACCCCTTGGCTCTCATATGACCGTATGCAGTTGCGAATGCCGTAAAACCTCTACTAAATAAATAAATAACTGTAGATCTATAAAAACAAACAAACAAACAAATAAACACTTACTGAAATTAAAACGGACTACTTCCATGTGCACTTTAATACACATCATAGGCTACAAAGTGCCATTGAAATGTTGGCACAAGTGTTGAAGACAAGGCACTGATGGACGTGCCGATGTTTTTTTTTATTGCTGGAAGTTTGAATGAGACCCAGAGAACGTGTGTGTGTGAACTGGGATACGAGTTTGTCACCTTGCACAGACACACTGAGTGGTCCATACGTGATATCGCGTGGAACAGTTCTGTGCCAGTTTTTATCTAGTGATCTGCATGACCCTCTTCTTACCTTTTTCGAACTCCCTTCACGCCACCACCACCCCCCCCTCTCTCTCTCTCGCTCTCTCTCTCTCTCTCTCTCTCTCTCTCTCTCGCTCTCTCTCTCTCTCTCTCTCTCGCTCTCTCTCTCTCTCTCTTTCTCTCTCTTTCTCTCTCTCTCGCTCTCTCTCTCTCTCTCTCTCTCTCTCTCTCTCTCTCTCTCTCGCTCTCTCTCTCTCTCTCTCTCTCTCTCACGGGTTAGCGGTTAAGCGTTTAGCCATCGCACACAGGAAACCCAGTTGACTCTGCCTAATTGTGTGGCTGCTTGACTCATTTAATTATCAGTATTGCACAATATTATCATTATCAGTTTCTCCACTCTTTAATCTTGCACCAAGAATACCCCCCTCCCCCAACCCGAAACAAAAAGGTAAATTAAGAAGGAAGGCTGATTGACATTACTGAATCGCCTGACATTCAGGGAGGGGGGGGGGTCCAAATTCCACAGGGTTAAAATGTAGAGCAATGTGAACTTTTAAGAAGAAAGGAGTGCGCAGCAACACAAAAACAGATGGCCTGGAAAGATAATTAATTACTGGTCCATATTATAACTCCGGGGTCTCTATTTTATTCCCAACATTTGACTGTCTTATCCACTGTTTTCTAGCTACAAACTCGTCCGATAAAAAGGGAACATACTGTTTTATCTTTGTGTGTGTATTTAAAGGTACCATGTAGTTCTGGTTATCATGTCGCCTTTTGTGTTATTGAATTTTTAAAGCTCTTTTACGGGTTGTTTATTTTTTTGGGGGTGGGGCTTATAAAGAAGATATTTTTGCTTAAGGCTGCCTTACCGGCGCATGTAGTGTAGCTGCTATGCGCTTAGTTGTCGCACGTAGGAGACCCAAGTTCAATTCCCAAATGAGGAGACATTTTTGTCGAGTATCTCGGTCTTTCCCCTGGGATTTTGTATCCCTCACAGCCCGAGTTGGTCCTGACAGAGAGGGGCACAAGCTGGCCTGTTAAATGATGTGATGGAGGGTGTAAAAACTCCTGTATTAAAAAAGGTTGTCGCGATTAAACGTAATAAGGAGTAAATGAAAATAAAGTGCGTGTAAACTGAGGAATTATGTTGTGCAGTCTTATAATAACGAGCTTGACGTATAGTTTTGTGGGTAGTGTCGTTTTTTATCAGCGAAAAAAGAAACACACAAACAAAGCGAACAAAAATCTAAAAACAAGCCAGGAAAAGAGAGGGAGTGGGAGAGAGAGAGAGAGAGAGAGAGAGAGAGAGAGAGAGAGAGAGAGAGAGAGAGAGAGAGAGAGAGAGAGAGAGAGAGAGGGAGAGAGAGAGAGGGAGAGAGAGAGAGAGAGAAACAAAGAGTGAAAGAGAGAGAGAGAGAGAGAGAGAGAGAAACAAAGAGTGAAAGAGAGAGAGAGAGAGAAACAAAGAGTGAAAGAGAGAGAGAGAGAGAAACAAAGAGTGAAAGAGATAGAGACAAAGTGAGAGAGAGAGAAACAAAGAGTGTGTGTGTGAGAGAGACAGAGAGAGACAGAGACAGAGAGGAGCGCGGGGGCTCTTTCTCTCTCTCCTCTCTCTCTCTCTCTCTCTCTCTCTCTCTCTCTCTCTCTCTCTCTCTCTCTCTCTCTCTCTCTCTCTCTCTCTCTCTCTCTCTCTCTCTCTCTCTCTCTCTCTCTCTCTCTGCTGGTGTGGTGATATTGAGTCGTACCATACTGTATCTCTGCTGTTTGCTGGAAATTTCTTATATCATCTTATGAGTCAGTGGCAGACTGTCTGTAAACAATGTGCAACATTTGCCTTGGGTTTATAATAGATCTACAACAAGTTTTATGACATGGATTTTTATCGAAACTGTTTTATCAGAGATATTTATTTATGTGGTTTGCCTCTTGCTTCTTCTTTCCTATCAAACATCTATCGTCCATATCTCACTTCCTTTTTTGTTTGTTACTCTCTTGTAACACTTCTAATCTTCTGGTGCTCATATTATGACCTTATGCAATTCCGAGCGCCGTAAAACCTCTACTAAAACAAAACAGATATTTATTCTGCAAACTTTTAAAACAAATTATGTTCATCCTTCATGAAAGTCTACTTCCACCTCCCTGTCGATATGATTAGGAACAATGATTTTTCTCCGCGCATCGTAAAACCATTTTGGAATCGGAGTGGCAATTGCAGTAAATTAAAAAGTAAATTGACGGGTACAACGAAATTCGAAAATGAAAATTGTGGGACGAAAACGGTATCTCCCGGCACATTGCGTATGTGTACAGCGTAATGGAATATTACTGTCGACATAAAGACTTTTGGAAGGGAAGGGAGATTTTTTAAGGTTATCTCTGAAATGGAAGTCAGTTAGCCAAGTTCATTATTTTTCCTTTAAAAAAATATGGTATATTTTGTACGGCCTTACCATCAACTACAACTTATCGACCTGTCGAAATTTGAGGGTTATCACTTTGTCTCTTGGTGGATTTTGGCCGTTATTGTTTCGAACTTGATGTGGAATACAATTAGTCGACTCGGTTCATCTCGTCTTTGTCATGGTTCATGTGAATGCTAATGAATAGATAGATTTTGTACTCTTCTCTCTCGTCAATTTGTCCTGCAGTTGGCACAATCGTTCTTTTCCCGTGTGCTTGCAGCACCGGGTTATTTCCGCACTGTGCGACACTCGCAAGATAAACAAACAGCAGCGCTGCGATCGCCGACAGAACAATGCATTCCCCCCCCCTCACTAGACCCCCAGGTCCCCGGGGTTCTATGCATAATTCTGCAACGTTAGCCAACTACTGTGGGCCGGACAGGGCAGCCTTCTGTGCTTGTGTCCCCACATGGCGCCTGGGTCCTGTAGCCTGTTGTGCTGCCAAAATGCAGTGTTGTCTGAATGAAAAATGTACACACACACGCGCGGGGGGGGGGGTATGCAGGCAACACGGTTACGGTTGGCCTGGTTTTCGGAGATGTTTATCGTTAGTAACATGATTTTGCAAGAGAAGAACAAAATGTATGTCTAAGTTCTTCTGGGAGTATCACAAGCAGCCTAGATATAATCAATGTGTGCTTAGTTTTTCAAAGGCCTTTTTACTTGTCACTGTGTTAGGTAATGTTGGCACTACACTCGTGTATTCTTACCGTGTATGACCCAGTTAAACGGTTAGCACATTTCAGTGCCGATGCATTCTTTTAAAATCCAAGTCTTTCGAGTTTTTCCTTTTTGTGTTACGGAGGAGAGATGCTCCTTTTTATATCTTGAAGAAAGTGTTTTGTAACCTTTTAGTGCCGCTGATATCTTTAGTTGTCATGAGATTGTACATAATGTAAGGGGCGGCTGGTTAGACGGTGCCATGGTAGGTCCTACTTCTTTACTTTCCCTCTATTGTTTCTGTCTTACTTTTCCCCAGCACTAAATAACTATTATTGTATCGATGTGCTTCTCTTTTTTACTCATACACAAGCATAAACAAAGCCTCTGTGTGTGTGTGTGTGTGTATGCGTGAGAGAGGGAGAGAGAGAGAGAGAGAGAGAGAGAGAGAGAGAGAGAGAGAGAGAGAGAGATAAAAAGGAGAGGGAGAGATAAAGATATTCAGTGTACCCGTTTCGTCCCACATCTTCGTTTCAGTACCCGTTTCCGTTCCACTTTCTTCTTTCGCCGCGATTTTACCAGTCTTCGTCCCACATTTACAAAATAATCCTGTAATCGACATATCTCTCTGTCTCTGTCTCTCTCTCTTTCTCTCTCTCTGTGTCTCTCTTTCTCTCTCTCTTCTCTCTCTCTCTCTCTCTCTCTCTCTCTCTCTCTTTCTTTCACACACTCTCTCTTTCTTTCACTCTCTCTCTCTCTCTCTCTCTCTCTCTCTCTCTCTCTCTCTCTCTCTCTCTCTCTCTCTCTCTCTCTCTCTCTGCTGGTGTGGTGATATTGAGTCGTACCATACTGTATCTCTGCTGTTTGCTGGAAATTTCTTATATCATCTTATGAGTCAGTGGCAGACTGTCTGTAAACAATGTGCAACATTTGCCTTGGGTTTATAATAGATCTACAACAAGTTTTATGACATGGATTTTTATCGAAACTGTTTTATCAGAGATATTTATTTATGTGGTTTGCCTCTTGCTTCTTCTTTCCTATCAAACATCTATCGTCCATATCTCACTTCCTTTTTTGTTTGTTACTCTCTTGTAACACTTCTAATCTTCTGGTGCTCATATTATGACCTTATGCAATTCCGAGCGCCGTAAAACCTCTACTAAAACAAAACAGATATTTATTCTGCAAACTTTTAAAACAAATTATGTTCATCCTTCATGAAAGTCTACTTCCACCTCCCTGTCGATATGATTAGGAACAATGATTTTTCTCCGCGCATCGTAAAACCATTTTGGAATCGGAGTGGCAATTGCAGTAAATTAAAAAGTAAATTGACGGGTACAACGAAATTCGAAAATGAAAATTGTGGGACGAAAACGGTATCTCCCGGCACATTGCGTATGTGTACAGCGTAATGGAATATTACTGTCGACATAAAG
>NW_004797446.1:274400-279558 GCF_000002075.1 Aplysia californica
TCTCTCTCTCTCTCTCTCTCTCTATGTGTGTCTCTCTCCTTCCCTCTTTCTCTCCCTCTGTCGGTTTGTCTGTATTGTTCGACTGGCGCTCGGTTTGCGCTTTTATGGTACATTACATGATCCTTGTACTTTTTACTGGAGCTTCTGTGGTGTTATCGAGTTATTTTTTACTCATGCGTAAGGTCTTTGGTATTTTGGTTTGGTTGATTCTGTTACCCCTGCTCAGTGATTCGTGAAGAAGTGTGTCCACCAATGCACTGCCTTAATGCGCGTGGTTGGAGGGCACACTGGTAGGTTCTACTTCTTTATATTATTCGCTCTCTTTGTTTCTGCCTGTCTGTCTTACTTTTTCCTAGCACTGAATTACTTTTATTGAGTCGATGTGTTTCTCTTTACTCAAACAAACAAATAAGTACTACCTTGACGAAGACAGCTCCGAACACCCCCCCCCCCCACACACACACACTAAACAACAAGGAAATACTTAAAAGTGCCATGATACCTAAACGCTTTTTACGTGAAATGGAAAAACAATGGGGTGGGGGGTGGTCGGGGTGTAGAGAAAACGGAACTCTTAGGATATAAATCCTTTCACGACTCAAAAGTGCACGGGATTATGTAAATCTACGTGTGGATCAATACTCGTTTTGCCAGACGTGTAAAACCGTCCGCCCTTATCGCAGTCAAGGAACGCGAAATAAGCCGACTGTGTTTTTATTAGTTCTTTTAGAGCCATAGAGTATCTGCATCACCCCCCCTCTCTCTCTCTGTCTCTCTCTCTCTCTCTCTCTCTCTCCTTCTCTCTCTCTCTCTATCTCTCCCCATCTTTCTTTCTCTCTCTTCGCCATCTCTTTCTATCTTTCTTCCATCAACCACCTCCCACCCCATCCCTCTCCTGTGTTCGTCGGTCCTGCCTGCCAGCTACGCAATCGCCACTGCTGAAACACGTTTATAATATTAACCCAGTGTGCCATAGCAGAGAAAAGAGGTAGTATATTTAGATATTTCGAAAAAAGAATTGTTTACTCTCTCTCTCCCGTGCTTCTCATAGATCCGACAGAAGTGTGCGGAATTACAGGGTTACGTGCCAACAGAATACATGTACGCTGGTGCAGTTTATCGTATAGCGCCATGCTTAACACTTAGGGTGGCCGAAGCTTAGATCACCCGGCGTGAAAGACAAACGTTGAGTGTGTGTTTGTTATCTGTATTGCTATCTGTTCCCGTTTTGATATTTTTAGTCTCTTTTTTTTCATTTTTTTTCAGAGAGAGATATGTTACTCTGTATAATTAATATAGATCTATAGTTATCGGTTTGCTAACTGTTCGCGTTTGTGATATTTTTAGTCTTGTGTCTTCTTGTTGAACTCTTTCAGAACGTTCTGTGCCTAACACCAAGGCATCAGTGCGTGCACGTTTTGTTTTGAACACGTGATGGTGATAACTTTTTTAAAAGGTGTTTTTAGACCTCCATGGACACGATTGAGATCATTTAGGAGGCGCGTTTCCCACCCTGCCTGTCAGGGAATCATTTGTAGGTCCTACTTCTTTTCTTTCACTATTGCTGTGTATGTTATGTCTTTTTTTTTTTTCTTTAGTAGAGGTTTTACGGCGCTCGCAACTGCATCTGGTCATGTGAGCGTCAGAAGATTAGAGGTGTTACAAGAGAGTAACAAACATAAAAAAACAAGAAGGGGAGATAAGGACGGTGGATGTTTGATAGGAAAGAAGAAGCAAGCAAACCACACCAGAGCACCCGCCTACCCCCCCACATGTTATGTCTAACTTTTCCCCTGCACGAGAGGATCGTTACTGTGTCGGTGTGCTTCTCTCTCAGTACTCAAATGAACTCTGAATGATGTCGAGTGATGATAATCATGATCTTTCTGGGTGTTGCCGAAACATGACAATAATGGTCAGTCTTTGGTGTGTCGAATTGGATTCACTGTCTGACAGTTATTTCAGTCTTTTAAACCGTAGGCCCAATTCTAGAGCAATTAAATAAAAACAAGATTTGATGTACACAGTGGTAGGTGGTTGGCGGGTGCTCTGGTGTTGTTTGCTCTCTTTTTGTCCTATCAAACATCTATTGTATTTATCTCTCCTCCTTTTTTTTGTGTTTGTCTCTCAATTGTAACAGGTCTAATTGTTGGCATTTACATTGTGTTTATAACCTAACTGTGTTGCAAATGCCTTTAAACTTTTACTAAAACAACTGCATGCTACTGGTCCTTTTGACCTCATTGGCTTTGATGCTTTGGGCTTCGTGTTGGTTGTTTACTTTTTTTGTTTTTCGGATATAGTGAACAGTGTCATTGTCTGTTTTTCCTCGTCATTATATTACGCTTGTATGCGTACTATGTTTCTTTTCTTTTTTCTCTCCCCCCCCCCCCCATTTTTTTTCAGGGGGAAATAACCAGACTTCACCATTTTCAAAACAAACTTGGCAAGTCTCACATTTGCATTAGGGGGCTCTCGTGGCCTAGAGGTTAAGGTGTTGGCCTCTCATTCAAAGGTCCCGGGTTCGAATCCGGGTAGCGACCAAAAAATTTTCTTCTCTAAAATTGTCTCCTTTCACCTCCTTTCCTGCTCTCTAGCAATGTTCTGTTGTCTGCTTTCATTTCCACTTTCTGTCCCCACCCCCTCACCTCCTTTGCCCCCTCCTCTGGGCTCCTGACTCTTTCTGCAGCCTTTCTACTGCTACTCCTTGGCTCCTCCTTACTGCTGTCTTTCTGCCACACCCCTGATCTTCTGGTAGGAAAGATCTACACCTAGCCTTCTCGGACAAGGGCGAAAAATCTCGGAGGGCCCGTGTGCAAGTTGCGCACGTTAAAGATCCCTTTGGTGGTCTAAAATCGATAAGAGTAGGCTTCGGCCGCCACCCGGGCAAAATTCAAAATTTCCTACCAACGAAAAAGTATTAGGTGTGTCCCGCGCGCTCATATGACCTTATGCAGTTGCGAGCGCCGTAAAACCCTATACTAAACAAACAAACAAACAAATCCTAACGGACCAGTCAGAACCACATCTGTTTGCTCTGCTTTCTGTGAGAAATACCACAGTACTGTGGTCCTGGCAGAGATTGAAGAAATATATCAACGTTTTTGTCCGATGCATATGTCTCACACAAATGGTAAAATTATAATAATGTGAACTTCTTTTGAATGAGTGTTTGGAGAACATGGATTAGTTTATAGAAAAGTCAGACACGTTGTTAAAGATCTTTGTTCTTTCTCTCTCTTTCTCTCTCTCTCTCTCTCTCTCTCTCTCTTTCTCTCTCTCTCTCTGCCCCCCCCCTCTCCCCTTCCACTAACTCTCTCTCTCTCTCTCTCTTTCTCTCTTTCTCTCTTTCTCTCCCCCTCTCCCCGTGTGTTTGTGTGTGTGTGTGTGTGTGTGTGTGTGTGTGTGTGTCTGTCTGTCTGTCTGTCTGTCACTGACGTGCGCACCAGGTTCATACAACATTCTCATATTTGAGTGCCTCATTTCTGCCTTGTGACATTTAAATCTTCATTCTGGCACAGTCCGCCTTTATTTTCTTCTCTATAGTGTGTGCGTGTGTGTGGGAAAGGGGGGGGGGGGTAAATAAGCGGGAGTCGCGAGGCATTTATGTGTGGTCTCCCCTCTGTATTTTTCGAAGTTGTGAGTGGTGGGCGACGGTCGTTGAGGTGTGGGTCTGTTTCTTCAATTTCTTATAGTTGTCTCTTTTTTTACTCTCTGTTCCAACTAGTCTGTTTCTGGGTAGATGTAAATAAGCTACTAGATGACGGTGTGGTATAAGTAGCGTCGGTAGCCGAGTGGTTAGGCTCGTAATCGTGAGATAGCGGGTTTGGGAGTGCGAGCCTCAGCTCGGTCCGACGTTGTGTCCCTGGGAAAGACACTTTACACGAATTTCACATTTGGCTCGGTCCTTTCGGAGATGGACGTTAAACCCGGGGGTCCCACCTCTTAAATAACCTATTGGTGTTGATTGAGGCGTTGAACCTATACCATTTTCAAGGTGTGGTGTTTGTCGTTGGATGAAGTTTAGCAAACTAAACTCACACTCGATTGTGTCCTCATCTTTGAGCTCTGGTTTCTGCACACGGAATTTCCGAGTTCGATTCCCGTGTGGGGAGAATTTTTATCGAGTACATGTACCTCTGCCTTTCTGCTTGGATGTTGTATCCTTCTCAGCCAGGGATGGCACTAACTAAAGCACGCACGCCGTTTAAATTATTTAAATTGTGTCTACGGGGAAAGACGAGCACTTTAAAAAGTATGTGCCAATAGTATGTCTTTTGTGAATAAAATTATGAAATGCTTCCTGGGACTCTCTTGCGCCATGCTGGGATGGCTATAGTGTTTGCAACAACCGCAGCGAGTTTTCACTGGTGTGTTTTATGCGAAGCGTGGTAACCAAACTTGTTTTGTGGGTGGTTGGAGGGCGCCACTGGTAGGTCCTACTTCTTTACGTTCCCACTGTTGTTTCCGTCTGTTTGTCTGACTTTTTCCAGCTTTAATTAGCTATTATTGTGTCCACGTGCTTTTTACTCAAATAAACAAAGAAAACGTAAAAATGTGCGTGAGTGGGTGGCGGGTGCTCTTGTGTGGTTTGCTTCTTCTTTCCTATCAAACATCTATCTTCCTTATCTCCCCTTCTTCTTTTTTGTGTTTGTTACTCTCTTGTAACACCTCTAATCTTCTGGCGCTCATATGACCTTATGCAGTTGAGAGCACCGTAAAACCTGTACTAAAACTAAAAAAGTAAAAATGTGCTGGAAATGCTTCACTTTTTCCGGAAACAAGCCAGTCAGGGCTGAGTGATAGCTCTGATTTCTTTCTGACAACTCTCTCCGCAATGGTCATGGTGTTTGGGTGTTTTTGTTTATTTCACAGCTTCATGGTGAAGGGCTCAGAGCAGAGCAGAACAAAGCCTCGGCATTTGCTTTCGTTAACTACCGAACAAAAAGAATTGTATCCAGTGTTTATAACAAAAAGCCCCCCCCCCCCTTTGCATTAAAGTTATGTTTCTTTTTCTTTTTTTTTCAGACTCGATTCCAATGGCGAGTTTTGTGAAAGATCTCATGCGACAGTATGATGAGGCCAAACCCAACGCAGGTGAGAAACTTTTAATACCTTTTTAAATGGTGTGTGTGTTTGTGTGTGTGTGTGTGTGTGT
>NW_004797446.1:279734-280893 GCF_000002075.1 Aplysia californica
GGCTGGAGTGTTATACTAAAAAGGTCCACTTCAGTCGCCAGTACCCAGGACGAAGTTCTCATCATGAGATCAAGTTTGCCCTTGTCACAGTAGTGCTCGAGTCCCCCTCCCCCTCTTGCGTCTGTGGCGTAGTGGTTAGACACTTCAAACAGTTGTTACAAGCAGAAGACGTGAGTTCGATTCCTGAAGGGACTTGTTGTTGTGTTGTTATTGTGTTTTTTAGGGGGGGGGTGAGGGGTTAAAATCAAGTATCTCCAATCTCAAAAAAATATTTTTCGGCTATGATGTTGCATCGATCTTGGCCCGGGTTGGCCCCTAACAGGCAGGGTTAAAGCAACCCGTCCCCTTCAACATTTATTATTTTATTGTGTAATGGTGGCCTACGGTACGACATTTTCACTTGTAGTCAGTTGTAGTTTCATTACGTATTGGTCATGCTTTCTGCGAGTGTTTTAGTTTTTTATCAGTTTAATGGCACTCGCAACCCTATAAGGTCATGTAAGTGCTGAAGGTAAGGGGTGTTACTTGATAGCTACGTACAAAGGAAAAAAAAAAACTAGAGAAAGGACGGTTGATCTTTAACAGGAAAGAAGGAATAAACCACACCAGAGCACCCACCAACCAGCCTCCTGAGTTATTCTACGAGTACATGTTGATGCTTTTTGTAGCTCATCTCTCTCACACGATGCTCACTTTTGTCCTGCGTGGGTTGTATTACGCAGTGTGGTATAAGGATTGCGTTCTCGCATTGTGGATCTTTTTCCGACCTTGCGATGACACGCACGGTCTATCAGTCGGCGAGGTGATAACAGAAATTTTATTGTCTGTCAGCATCACAAGCAGTTGAGTGGACTTTGGTTGCCCACCAGCTGTAGGTCTTCTCTTCCGTTCGATTTTTCTCTCTCTCTCTCTCTGTCTCTCTCTCTCTCTCTCTCTCTCTCTCTCTCTCTCTCTCTCTCTCTCTCTCTCTCTCTCTCTTTCCGTGGGTGGTTGGCAGGTGCTCTGGTGTGGTTTGCTTCTTCTTTCCTATCAAACATCTATCGTCCTTATCTTTCCTCCTTTCTTGTGTGTGTTATTCTCTTGTAACACCTCTATTCTTCGGCACTTATATGACCTTATTGTTTTGCAAGTGCTGTAAAACTTACTAAAACTAACTCTC
>NW_004797446.1:281848-294942 GCF_000002075.1 Aplysia californica
AACTAAATTTGCGTATAGATTGCCTGCACTAAGCTCATTCAGTTTTTGTTTGTTTGTTTGTTTTTTTTCCAAATGAAAAAAAGTGTGTGTGTGGGGGGGGGGTTAGGGACCATAAGTACATCGGCACAATAGGGGTCATTTTGTGTAAGGGGGAGCAGCATCACAGGAAAGAAAGCAACTATAGACTATAGAAAAAACAGAGAGAAAGAAAAGAAGTATTTACTTACCAGCGGAGCTTTCCAAAAGCTTACTCCTATTATTGTGTCTCTTACTTACTGAAAGCTTTTTCTTTTCTATAAAAAATAAAGCATCATCATGTGTTCCTGATGTGCAAGATACATGCTACTTGTCAGAAAAAGCAATGTTTTTAAATTTTTGAATGAATGAGGTATCCCCAGACCTAGACACTTTATGTAACTGTTACCTTAAATTTCTTGATGTGCCCCTCTTTACTCAAACTCGAACAAATGATCATTATTGTTTGAATTTGCTGCACTGTAACTCAAGTTTATATCCAGACTATCGTCAGAATTTTTCCCTGGTGAAATGCAGTGGCTATGATACCAGTCTTTTGTGAACTGTGAACTGTAACCTCCAAGTATCTTTGCTTGACCTCACTGCGTTTGTCTGACTTCTTCTTGTTTCTTCCTACTGGCATCTGTGGTGTAGCAGTTGGGTTCTTTATCATTGCACCCAGGAGATTCGAGTTTGGATGCCAAATAGGGAGAATTTTTATCGAGTATCTTGGTCTTTCTGCTAGGATGTTGTTGTTGTATCTCTCTCAACCCAGGTTGGCCCTGACAGGCAGGGTTGGAAGCCCTCCTCCTTAATGATCTAAACTGTGTCGATAGGGGAGCAAAAAACACATACTTTAAAATATTAAAAAAATTTGCTTGTTTTTTTCTCTGTCAGATCCCCGAACCCGGAACTGGTTGCTGATCTCAGACTCCCCGTACCCAGTATGGGTGCTGACTGTCATCTACGTTGCGATGGTGATGCTTGGCCCGCACATCATGAAGAACCGCAAGCCGTTCAATCTGCAGTGGTTCCTGGTCGTCTACAACCTGGGTCTGGTTGGACTCTCGGTCTACATGTTTGTAGAGGTATGTTGTCAAATTCTGGGGGGTACCCCGGGAGGGGTGCCACTGACTGAAGTGTCTTTAGGCCATTCCCAAAGAGGGGACATTTCTCGTTCTAATGCGCAGTAGAATTGTAAATGGGTTAATCCAACAATGTCATGCTCATAACTGTGCCTGAACTAAAACGGAGAACTGCTGCTTTTTCTTTCCTAATCCTTACTATCGCCATTTTCCTCTACTTCTTTTGTATGTTTGTCACACTCTTGTGAACCGCTATTTCCGGGATGCCTTGATAGTCGAAGCAGACTTTGTGCTGTTGAAGCTAGACAAGTGAGCAGAGTAAGTCTGATTCCCTGTAAGGACTTCTCTGTTGACATCCACTCCTTGGCGTTCATATGGCCTTATGCAGTTGTGAACGCCGTAAAACCTCTACTAAAGCTTTTAAAAATTCGGGGTTTTTTTGGGTTTTTTAACCTTCGATGTTGATCTTTTCATCCTGACAGGAGATTACTTAATAGTCTTAACAAAATTTTGATACTGTTTTGTTTTTGACAATTTTATTGTTTTTTTTGTTAGGGGGCAGGTAATTTATGTTTTATAATTTCTAGGATAACATCTCTGGATGGTTAACAGACACTGTGTTTCATTTGTTCTGTCTACTGCTTTTCAGTATTACTGTCACATTCTGCTTTCTGGTGAAATGAAACTGCCATGGTGGCCAAGAGTTATTTTTTTTCATTTACTCTGAATCATCGTTATGATCACTTCTCTCACCACGAATCAGAGTATAGGCCACCAACAAACATATTCCCATGTCTTTCCGCTGCTTTGTACATCATTCTCTGTTACTTTTCTCCAAGTTCCACATGGCTTTCCCCTTGATCTTTTTTTATCATGTGGATCCCAATCCAACACATATTTGCTTTGACTGACAAGGGTTAATTGATACTTTTTGTTCTTTGTTAGTTAATCTGACTGTAAATAAAGTGTGTGGATGTTTGTCTAGAACAAAATCTTCTTAGCTAAACATATGCTTTTTTATTCCCTATTTTGCTTTCGTCCTTATCTACTGTAAGATGCACAGCCGATTTTTAGACACTTATTATTCTTAGGGAAACACATGATTTGTCCCACCAACTACAGCATTCGTTTTCATGCTTTGTCTTTCCTGTCCACAGATCTTCCTCAGTGTCTATGATGCTGGCTATGACATGGCGTGTGCCAAGTATAACAAAGATTCTATCACAAATCCCAAAGAGCTGAGGGTAAGCTGTTGTTTCTGTTTTCACATCATTTAATCGCTTGAAGATTTTTTTTGATTTTCAGAGAAGATGGCGCAGTGGGTTCAGTTCGTGTTTAGGTTTTAAGTATTGTTGTAATTGATCCTGAGGATTAATGGTTGAAAGGTAGTTTTTAACTTTGCCATGTGAAGCTTTTAGATTCAAAGTTTTCTTTCGGCCATAAGTATGGAACTTTTATATTGTTCATGTGTTTAGGTCAGTATCTACTTTCCATGTCAGTGTACAGAACTCTTCAGTTTACATTGGTGAAGCTAGGGCATTATGTGAGCACTATTAGGTAGTTTACTTCTTCTCTACTTCTTTAATGTCATTCTATTACATTCAAACTCACAAGTAATTGCCACCCAACAGCGTTGACACAGAATGTACAAATGAGAGTGCTATGTGCCAAATAGGCTGCCCCTCAGTGTGCCCTAGAGAGAGATAAGGGTGGGAAATCAAAATTAAATGACTGGCCCAGTGAGTTTCTGTGAAGTTGTGTGAGTCTTCCATCAGAGAGGCTGAACGACTGTAAAAAGTGTTCTGAATATTTCATTGCTCAGGCTCCGAGTTGGCAATTGTAAGGTGCTGCTGGTAGGTCCTTTTTTCTAATCCATTTATATCAGATTGACGCCATCTGATAAGTAGAAAAAAAGTGCTTTTGATAATGTCTTACGTGTATACTTAGTATGACAAGTAACTGTTACAGACAGAGATTCAAGGATTATTGATGTAAAGTCATTGATCTGAGAGCAATGATGATTTTAGAAATAATGGTGAGGATGAGTGATAATGTGGGATTGCGTTTAAGTAATATTAGCGTTAGTCCTATCTTCCTCTGCTCCCACGAGTCACGAGGGATGTGGGCACCCTCTATCCCGTTACCTACTGGAACCATCTTTAATGTCACCGTGAAGTTCCGAAATGGTGAGCAAAGTCTCTGCAAAAGTGACATTGTTAGTGTTAACCTATTCTATCGGGCTAAGACAAGTGTCGAGAGCAGCTAAGTAGGAAAACGGTACTGTGACAGGTATGTGGGGGTATTTGTAAGCAGGTGTAGGTAGCAAGTTGACAAACAGGTTATGAATTTTAAAAATGGAGCATTCTACTGCCTGATCATTTACCCCGAATATTCTTTTCATGTGCTATTAAACTTACAGAGATTCTAACACAGGGTCCTTGAACCGGAGTCTTGAGGGCACAATTTACACGTAATATTGTGTCTCTTCGCCTCAGGGGGAGCGACCTCGAACTTTCAAATCAAGTACCCTATGTTTGAATCCCTCACAGTCTCGTCCAAGATTAGCATAATTCCAATACTAATGTTTGGAAGCAATTCCTACTTTTAACAAGTCAATATTGTGCAGATGCTGACCAGCTGTGTTTTTGATGGATAGAAATGACTAGAGTGAAAGCGGGTGCTGGTAAGTCCTACTAGTTTTCTTTTTCTTCATTGTTCTTCTGTCTATCTTGCTTTTTCCTGCACTAAATAATTTTGTTATTAACTCAGTATGCCTCAAGGATTCTCTTTACTCAAACAACAAACTCAGGGTTTTTATGTGCGTGTTTGCAGGTCTCCAAGGTGCTGTGGTGGTACTTCTTTTCCAAGGCTATCGAGCTGCTGGACACAGTGTGCATGATTGCCCGCAAGAAGTTTGAGCAGGTCACCTTCCTCCACGTGTTCCACCACGCCAGCATGCTCAACATTTGGTGGTGGACAATGATGTTTATACCTGGAGGAATGTGTGAGTATACTCAGATATGTGCTTTTTGAAAACACTACTCGCATCGAATGTTGTGTACTTTTTTTTTGTTGAAGTTGTTTGTTTTGTGTTACTTATTTTCGTGGTCCGTGGAGACTTTTGATAAAGTAAATAAGATAACTTATTTTGAGATACATGTCTGAGCACCAATTTTTAATTAGTATGTGTATTGTTTAGGGTGTCTGCAACTAAATTAACACTTTAGCTCATGGGGATTTGTTCTAATGTATGCCCCGAAATCCTGGAAAAAGGAGATAATCCTCTAAAAATATCATGCATATGTTTAAAAAAAATTCATGTAAAAAATGTCTTTAAAAAAAACAAAACTATAAAAAAAACTATTAGAAAAATACTGCTTCCAATGTCTTTTGTTGTTTTTCTTTGTTCACCTTCCTTTTTCTAGCACTAATTGTTCATTATTACCCTAATGTTTCTCCATATCTCAAAGAAACAGGCAAGCACACTTTTGGAAGTTTCTCGTGCAAATTGTGATTATATATTTTTTTTCTCCTCTTACAGCCTGGTTTGGAAGCTGGATGAACTGTTTAGTCCATGTAGTTATGTATCTATACTATGGTCTTTCTGCCATCCCCTCGCTCAGGAGCAAGCTGTGGTGGAAGCGTTACATCACCCGCTTCCAGCTGGTAAGTCCATTATGTGCTGTGTCCCCATAGCCAGGTTATATGGCAAAACTACACTAGGGCTGCCCATCATTATACTTTTTGCGGAATCATTATTACTTTTTTTTTTTCATTTTATGCAATTTGGATTGAAACTTGAAACTCCCCCAACCGGGTTTTGATTTTTGAAAAATTCTTTTGTCGTCGGCTACCACGACCCTTCCCACTGTCCGAGAGTGTAAGGAAGAAAAACAAGCTGACCTGGACAGTCTATATCACTACGTCGCATCCAGCAGCCTTACTTTAACACCCTTTGTGCACAGAGGTCTTGTAGTTGCTCAGTACTATTGTGCCCTTTGAAAAACATTAGTTGTGCCAAGAAGTAAGGTAAACATTTGTTTCTCAAAATGTTTTTAAAATGTTGCTCTTTGCGTTATGGGTGAAGGCCTTGGCTAGTGAAATAATTTTTTAAAAACTGATCAGTGTTTGAAACAATCAACTGCAACACGCAGAATGTGCAGTGATGCACCATTAAGAACAAGGCTTGTAACACGTCTTGTCAGTTTGTGTTGTCTTTATATGGGTTAAGATGGTGGCTGATAACCAACCATATTTACCCCCCTCCTTTTTTTCCCCCCTTTCCCCCTCAACCTGACTATGATGAGCCTGCGGAGACCTCTTTCATCAGGCTTTTGTTTACATCACATTCATCCTTGAACCTACAACTGTTATTGACACCACAGGGGAAAAGACTATCCATGGCCATGTCACAAATTTTTTAGCCTGATTAACAATTTTGGTTTATGTAGTTGAATGTCTTTTTTTTGGTGATTATCTTGGGTTGTATGTCTCATGAAGATCTTGTTTCTTTTCTGTCCTTCTGTGCCATCTTCTCTGTCATCACAAGGTTAATCACTAAGCCTTTCTTTAGTATAATGATTTCCTTTTCGGTCTTATGGCGGAGATATTCTAATGTCATATGAACCACATCTATTAATGAGGAATATTTAGGGGTGGTTGGAGTGCCTCTTGTAAATCCTACTTTATTTACTATCCATCTTTTACTTGTGTCTATCTGCCTCTCTTGCTATTTTCCAATGCCAAGTGACCATGTGAACGTTGCAGAATGTAAATGTGTTTATCTTTGACATCGGTACTCAAACATTTTTTCCATCTACCCTCAACCCCCACAGCTGCAGTTCTGCATCACCTTCACACACACAGTCAACTCCATCCGTGTGGGTTGTGACTTCCCACGCTGGGGCCAGAACCTGCTCTCCGGCTACATGGTAGTCATGCTCATCCTCTTTGGCAACTTCTATATGCAGGCCTACATCAAACGCAGTGCCAGCAAGAAAACCAATGCAATCTCATCCTCATCCTCATCCTCATCCTCATCCCCGTCCTTTGAGAATGGCAGTGCCTTCAGCAACATGGAGGCCAACGGTCACACTGCCCGCCGCACCAAGCATGACTAAATATAGAATGCTCGTCGACCAACATTGTCAGTCGTGGTCGATGTGTAGATGTAGCCTCAGTCAGAGATGTTTAACTGCTTGTTCGAGTGGCGTGCTTTCACGGAGCTAGCCTCTTGCTGCTGATAGAAAATTATTCTAATCAATAGTGTTGATAATTTATCAGAGTATACATTTTTATGTGATCTATTTATTGATAGAGATATGCACCAGACATTTGAATGAGACGCCAACAGGCCCAGTTCCTCTGTTACTTTAGCAGTACTGACATGGAAGATTCTTGTACCTGTGCAGGGGATTTATGTTCAGCTCTCCTTGCATAAAGGAAACCTCCAATGAAGTTGAATGTACTCCTGTGTGGTGCATGTTAGATGATTGCACTGTATCCTAGAAGGAAAGGGTCAATAGGAGATTTGCGGAGGAAGGAAAAGTCAGTTGGAAAGGGCAAAGTTGGTAAAACCATTCAATGAATAAGTACTAATATAAAGAAGAAAGCGACCTAGTTTTTCTCTAGTCAGTGTGTTTCTATTTAGTATGAAAGCTTGCAAACTATTTTTGATAATTGGCAATCCTCAAGTGCTCTTCCGTTCATGAAGGGCTTGCATTTTTTTACCTCTAGTCTAGGACAGGAATGACAAACAAACTTTATGTTTCAGAAACAGTCTGCTATACTTTTTAAAAATCTAAAATATCTAGAATTAGAAATACTGTTCCAGCAATGGATGTAAAGAGAAATATGAAAAACTTTTTAATTTGCTGTTGAGTCACACACGCACACAATGTGTGAAAGCTAAATTGCTGCTTGTTGTTGCCATGTATTTTTTTTACTGGAGAACAAATAGCGTCAGATCTTGTTTTCTATGTAAGTGCGAGAGTGCTTGAAGTCACCATCTGGAATGTTTGTGCTCTGATCACAATTGCTTTATGATTAGTTGACTTGTGCCGCGAAAGTATGGCTGGAGTGACCAGTTTGCAGGACTCTGAGAGAGCTAATCCAATTGTTGTACATTGTTGTGAGTGATAGTGCCCTGCCTGTATTCTGTACTTTTCACTTTTTTATACTTTATTTTTGTAAGCTCACAAGATGGGCTGCGATGCTGACTTGTAGAGTGTTTTAAAGTCCAGAAGTATATCTAAGTTGCACAATTTTTCCATTCCTCAGCTGTGTGGACCTGATTAAAATGTTGTCACTCTAATACCTTATATGCTGCTATCGTTTTTCGATTGTTTTTTTTTTTTAATTTTTTTTTTAAGAAAAGGGAACATTTGTTTGTTTTTTTAAACGTCTCAGCATATGTTTGTGCATATATGTGTGTGTTTGCGTGAGTGCAATTTTACCATAGTCATGTCAACAAATGTTGAGAATATGCTTCTCTATTCCTTTGCTATTCCCTTGCTCTGTTCTCTCTCAGAGGTCATTGTTTCTTATAATGATGTAAATCGGACAAAGTGTTGGTGGCCAACCACTCAAAGATAGTTAATCAAAGTTAGTTACGTAGTAATTTAGAATAACCAAATTTATATCTTTTAAATTGTTCTGTATGGTTTTTAACGTCCTTTTTTTTATTTGCCTACCTCCGGTATGAAGTGGAAATGTCAGAGTCAATTTTTAAAAATCTACTTCAGGGCTTTTTAAATTTTAAAAATTGTTTTTGGTTTTACTTTACATTCTTGATTTTTTAAATCTTGTGTGCGACTGTATTTATTTCATACTCTTCCCTGTCAGTTTTTGTGTATGTTTGGGGCCTGACATAGAGGGGGTTCCATTTTCTGCCATTCAATTTTGAAATCATGTTACTTTTTTGTATAGATGGACAGCCTCCTGAACTTTAATTGTCCCCTTTTGAAATGTAACATCATAGCTCCTTTGAGCCCTTTATTTTGCTCATGGTTTTGTCTTTCGGAACACATGCTGTACACTTTCATTATGTGAACTGATAATTTCAACATAATCTGAACGCTTTACTACTAAAAGGAAGATCTCTTATTTTCCTGAAGTTTTGTGAGTCATTCAGGTGGAGGGGGTGGGAGTTTGTTTTTTATGTGAAAAATGAACAGGGAAGTCTGTCTTGATTGTCAAACTTACCAAGTTCTGTTGATGATACTCTTCGAAGAGTTGTGGATTGGATGTGGTTGTGTATTGCGCATTTTGCAGAAAACTGAATGGCTACTCACCTGTTTTATGAATGTTGTAATTCCCAGTCCTTTCTCTCATCAAGGACAATTGTCTTTAACTATAGAATGCATAAAAATGTGTTTGAGATGTGGCATTCACAACCATTGTAAGTAATTTATGACTCTAAAATTTTGAAAAATCGGAAAAGTAAGTAGCACTGTCCTTATTAGTTGATGAAACTTCAGTTTCCTTGATAATTTTTTAACACAAAAAAATTCATGGAAAGAGAACATAATATTTCGCTTGACAAAAACAATTTGTCATTGGTTAATTCAAAGTCATGCGGCATTTTAATGAAAATATTACAAAATGGGTGTGCCTGCATGAAGTCTTGCTGGCCAAACTGGGTGGGTAGGCGTTGAGTTCACCAGTTGGTGCACGTGCATGGTCTTGTCAAGTATCCTCGACCTTTTGGAGAGGTCATTTTTTCAAGTTCGCAAACTTTTTAATTACCAGTGGTGTGCGGAGCTGGCTTTAGCATATAGCATTCTTATCTGTTCATATTTTATGCGACATGTGGAATGACATTTTTTTCCTCCCCCCCTTCTTTGAGTGCACACACAATTTCCCCAACTTTACTTTTACGTGGCTTTAAGTCAGAGGTCAAGAGCCGAAGGGCTGCTGGATTAACAACTTCTATCTGTGTATGGGTAAAGATGTGCTTGTTTATGTGACTTCAGTGTGGTTTTAGGGGGGGGGTGGGGGCTTCTTGGTTTGTACACAGAGATAAGGTATATATTTATATAAAGTGTTTTTGAGGTTTTAAAACTGCTGCTCTTTGGCCAACAGACTTTGTACACTTTATTCTCATCTAAAAGAATGAAAAATACTTTCGTCAAAATGACTTGAATTTTTATTGCGAAATGAAGAAGATTTCTATTATAAAGGAAGTATGTTATTGCTTCGTATCATTACCATTGCGCATATAAAACAAATTTTGTGATGAAGTAAAATAAATGTTTGTGCTGGCGTCTTTTGCTGAAAATATTGTTTTTACAGCTTTACTGAACTCAGAAGGTAATAGTCTTCTCATTATTCTATTTAGATATATTGTGGCATTCTTAGACTTTAAAGCTATTACATTTTTATCATATGGGTAATTTATGCCTTGCTCTGTTGCCATAAGTACTGAAAGTAAATGCTGAGTTTGTGAACTTCATGCCATGAAATTCTAAATTTGATGTAGGGAATATTGAATATGTTGAAGGCAGAGTGTGTTTTTTCCCCCCCATCTTGTTGTTTTAGCCATTGCTGTTACTTTGTTATACAAGTTTATTTCCTTGCCATAACTTGTCGCAATACTGTCTCTGTGTGTACTTAATTTTGTACTTCAGTATTTCCAATCCTCCGGTGCATTTCAGTCGAGTCGTCTTAACTATTTCAGTTCTAAAGATTCTTAAATTTATTATCGGAGTAGAATATTGTGTATTTGGGAATAGTAGTTTTCCCAATTTCTATGCGCGCCTTCTTCTCCAGCTTCAAAATTGTATTTGGTGATCAGTAGAGTTGGAATATGTGGATGGTATCTACGGAAGCTTCATATGCCGATGGGATGTTACAGCAGCTCTAGATACCCATTATGTTGCAATGCCGTTTGTTCCCACGGTTACTGAGCATGCCGTTTGTTCCCACGGTTACTGAGCAATTGAGATGCATTATGGAGTTTGCAAGCCATCCCTTGGATTTGATACAGCACTCTATGTCATAAAGCTAAGACATTGTTGTGTGAGCTTACAACACTTTACTTGGTGGAACAGACCCTGAGTTCCTGTTGTGTCTCCTTAGGCTACCCACTTCCTCTTCTTTGTCAATTTTGTACTGACGACGATGGACACTGACTAGATTTTTCTGAAATGTTACCAGTTCAGCTGTTCTTGATTTAATTTTTTATTTTTTTTTAGCCCTGTTTGTTTTTCTCATGTTTACAGTTTTAATATTAACATGCTCTGCTAGGTGTCATTCAGAGACTCTGAAACTCAAGAAACCAAACTTGTGTTTCTTGAAAAGAATTGGGAATGTGTTGTGGACATGTTTACTGAACAGCTGGACGTTCACTTGAGTAAAGAGGCCTGACTAAGCCAGTTCTGGGTGATGTAATCCAAATGGAAATGTATGGAAAGAGTTCGTATGATTTTTGTTTTGGTGTTTCAAAAAAGAAAATACTGCTGTCAGAGACTGCTCAAACCCAGCTTTTAAAATCAGAGTATGTTAAACAATAAATATTCTTTTTGCCCTTCTTTACTCCATTTAAGGTGACTTTTGTCGTGACAAATAGAGATGTTGACAAACGCCTAATGGTAGGAGTTGGACTGCAGGGGTCACGGATGATTTTAGCTGAATTCCATCTCATATGAGTGCACGGTCCAGTCTTATTTCCTACCCATAACTGATCATTCAGACTGCCAAGTCCCAAGTGTCTACTCTTCTTTAGTCAGGATGGTTTTCCTGGAGAGTTTTTGATGTTGCTTGTATAAATGTCGAGGTGAGTGAGGCGGCTTTTGAATTTAAGTTTCCTGCCCACCTCGTAACGAGCCATGTCTCAAGACGTTGCCATGTCGACTCATGCGTGAAAGTTTGGGCTTCGACCCCATTAGGTTAACCATTTTCTTGGTTGTCTTTTTCTGAAGCTGTGTAGAGCAGTATGTTCTCATCAAATTTATACGGGTTTGGGGTTTATTTTTGTCATACATATTGCATAATGCTGCTTATCCAGAATGTACACTACTTTTGACAGCAAGCTCTGATAAATTTTGGTTTTAAAAAAATGTAGATGATTGCTTGATATTTTTCCAACTGTTGTTTTCTATGGTTGCATTTTCTATTGATGACTTTTGATAAGACATGAGTTTTAAAGATTTCTCTGAAGCTAATATCAAAGTGCCCACAGCATGCTATGTTATCCCTCCCCTTGTGTGAGCTTTAAAGCTACAAGCCTCCTTACTGTATGCAAGTGTTGTGCTTGTGTGCGTTGTGTATGCCTGACCCATGTCTGCTCTCTCTTGTTGTTTTATTGGAATTTTTTTTTCCCATTCATTGTTTATGTTTTATTGATCTTTTTTTTTTTTTTTTAGATGTTGTTGAGCAGTTTTCCCCCCCAATGTTAGTGCAATATCAGACTGTCTGGTCAGATAGAGGCCCTTAGTTCAAGTGTTTAGCTACTTTTGTTATTTTTTCAGTGGTGAACTAATCATTTGGTCATAGAGTAATGGAATAAAAAATTCTCTAATTTTATTGTTCTTAGTTGTTTTGTTTTTTTTAATTTAATTCTCTCCCCTTTCTTGGTGCATTGTTGGTGTTTTACTGAGGTTTGAAGCTGATGATTTTGGTTTAAATACCTAACGGGGCATGTTTGAACTTGCATTGCTTTGAGGAGTTCCAAAGCTCTCAATTTATTAGGCTCGGTTCTACCTAATAAAGGGTATTAAATTCGGAGGTCGCACCTCTTTTTATAGCTTTTCAGTTGGGCATTGAAACCATAAATTGAACTATTATCTCCCCATCTGTTTGTCTGCTCTCTCTCTCTCTCTCTCTCTCTCTCTCTCTCTCTCTCTCTCTCTTTCTTTTTCTCTTCCCCCCCCCCTCTCTCTCTCTCCCTCTCTCTCTCTCTCTCTCCCTCTCTCTCTCTCTCTCTCTCTCTCTTTCAATATTTGTATTTTTGGCTAACGGTAGATCTCTATACATAAGTGGACAGGCTTGATGTGTAAAGACCTAAGGTTGAAGATCACTACCAAGAACCTGGCTGCCAAACCCCAATGGCAGAACAAGCTCTTTCTGCTGCCTTTCTACTGCTCCTCCTTGGCTCCTTCTTACTGCTGTCTTTCTGCCACACCCCTGATCTTATGGTAGGTAAAATCTACACCTAGCCTTCTAGGATAAGGGTGAGAACTTCGGAGGTCCCGTGTGCAAGTTGCGAGATCCCTTCAAAATCGATAACAGTAGGCTTCGGCCGCCACCCGGGCAAAATTCAAAATTCCTACCAACTCAATGTTTAATGAGTCCCGCGCGCCCATATGACCTTATGCAGTTGCGAGCGCCGTTAAACACTTACCAAAACAAGCAAATAACAAGCGACAGGTGTCCCCCAGAGGGGAGGGGGGGGGGCACTGGAAGCCGTAGTCGCAGACCTGCGCATGGCAGAAGATATTCGGAGACGTCTCCGGCGAGCACCCAGGAACTATTCGAAGACACTCCCGCACACAGATGCACTACTTTGCGGGTTGGAGGGGGGGGGGGAGTCAAACTGCGCATCGTTTGCTGCAGATCACACATATTATAGCCACTTAAACTGTTGCAAATCAATTATTTTCAAGAAATTGTCAAACCTAACTGCAAAATATCAAAATATGGGTTAAAACAGGGGGGTGCCCCCTGTAACCCCCCCAGCTTTTTTTACTTGGTCTAGAGGCCCAAAGCATTTTGATTGGTCTATCTCCGTCGGAGACGTCTCCGATTGAATAGATACTGCTCACTGCACACAGAGGGCTCAGGCCGAATGGTTGGCCGTTACTTAACAACTGGTGCAGAAGTTTGGCGGTGGGCAGCCCCTCGAGCGACTGAGCAGCTCTTTCTTTCCTAGGATAGCGTGGCTCACCTCCGTGGCATGAGAAAGGGGATACAAAAGATGGCTTTAATTAATTTTAAAAATTGCCTGCTTCACATCAATCTCTTCAGCCTACTCTAAGGTATCGAATTAACGGGGTT
>NW_004797446.1:295042-295898 GCF_000002075.1 Aplysia californica
TGGATGTTAAGGAATAAAAGAAAGGGGAAGGGTGGACAAGTGGTCAAAAACCGGGGGGTGGGGGTGGTAGGTGTTGTAACAAAAAAGGGGGAGGGGTGGGGTGGCACATTAAACCTCATACCCATGTACTAGTACAAGTAGGAACAAATCTGTTTTATTTCTCCTTCAGTGAATAAATGAACGAGAGATCACGAAATTTTAGTGATTTTAGTACGGTACATTACTAGGAATTGTGACATCTTTTCCCATTTAGAAACAAATCAGTTTCATTAGAAAAATATAAACCAATGTAAAAAAAAGTTTTTTTTTAATGCACAGAAAATTGAGGCAGCCAACCCTTTACCGGTATAAGTAGGCCTACTGAGGGTAATTATATTCCATTTACAAAAAAAAAAGTTTCATTCAGATAGGTTATCTACATTCTAGATACATGTACATTTATAATGTTTCGCGTGATCGTTGGTCATGGCAAGCTGGAAAAATAATAAACGGGGATATGGAATAAGGAGCGGGAGGTGGGGGGGATGCTCTCTCTCTCTCTCTCTCTCTCTCTCTCTCTCTCTCTCTTATTTTGTTTTCGGGTAATTCAACATCGCCATCGACACAATTTAGAATATTTTAGAAGACGAGCTTCGACTCTGCCTTTTACGACCAACCCATGCAGAGAGGGACACAACATACAGCAGAAATACCGAAATATTGGAATAGATATTTTCCCCATTTGGGATTTTTAGCAGTAAACAGAGTATGGGGAGGGGGCGGGGCGGGGGTTAGTCGTTTACTTTTGTAGCAAAAGATCTACTGGAGGAGAAATAAAAGACAATATTATATAACATTTTAAAGTGACAAGCTCACT
>NW_004797446.1:297343-298977 GCF_000002075.1 Aplysia californica
CCCCCCACGCACACACAAATTATAAATAAAAATAAATTGAGCAAGATGCAAGAAGTCGGGGGTGACAATTGTAAGGGGAAAATATACGTGAGCTATTTCCCTTTGACAAGCGGAGCAAGAAATAGCCATGGGCGCCTTGGAGTAGCTATATAGGGAGAGACCCTAACGTTGCGTCGCCCGCTCAACGGTTCCAACCAAGTTGAAGCTGACGGGCCGGAGTTTATCGGGGCTGCCGCCATCTTTGTAAGTTCAAAACAAAGCAGCGTACGCGGCGTTAATCTCATTAAAAAAACAAGCTGCTCGGACTATATTGTCTCTCGAAATTTCTTTGTCAATGTTAATTTCAGCATTACAAGGACTCACGTACAGGAATTATATAATAAGGATGGTAAGAAATCTTACTTGCATCAAATTACCAGCTCACTTAGTCGAACATTTACAGTGTCTTGTACTACACATTGTGATGGTAAGATAATTATTTATTACATATTTTAGAGAACAAATTGGGATAACAGGGATGAAAACAAAAATATTAACGGGATAAGAAAATTTGCAGGAATGTTCGGTCATAGAACTTCATAAGTGCAAAATGATGTCATCACTGAAATTATTTTTACAAAAACGTAGACTCTTTTACTTTAAAAAATAGAACAAAATATATTTCTAACTAAATTGAAAATGATTCCACAAAAGATGGAGTGAGGGTGGGATGGGATGGGCGAAGAATGAGGAAGGTGAGGGCAAGGCAGATGAGAGTGAAGTATGATGGTGGAAATGAACCACCCCCCCCCAAAAAAAACACAAAAAAAAACACCCAAAAAAGGATACCCTCCCCCCAAAAAATGCGAGGAGGGAGGGGCACCTTTAAAACACCCAGACACTTTATCAATATTTTTCAAAATACAGTTTTAATCTAAGAGTCTTCAAAAATTACTAGAACATTTGAAATTTTAGGCATATATGTAAGAAGAAATTCAAAACAGATTGCACTAATTTGTGACATTTCTCAATTGACAATGTCACACCCCCTGCACAGGCAGGTGACACATGCCATCGAAAATGTTTTTCACACACAAAACACACTTCAATGACTTTCTTTGAAGGCACTGTCAAACCTCCACGAGACTTCAAAAACAAGGAAGTTTGGTTTGACACACTGGAGTCACCTAAGGCACCGATGCAGGTTTCATATTTTCAAATGCTTTGTCAACCTTAAAACACAACAACACCAGCAAGCTACAATATTCTCTGAACAAATGGACAAGTGTGCGTGACTAGGCACACATACCTGCAGTTATCATCATGGCAAACTGAAATATCTTCAATCTCTGTTATTCTGTTTTTACCGTGAGATGCATCTATAGCTGAAACAGAAGACACTTGGTCATCAAGTTCAGTGCCTTTGCTAGAGACTGATATCTTTAAAAACATTTTTCGTAGGCCTAAATGTTTTACGGCACTCGCAAATGCATAAAGTCATATGAGCGCGCGGGACACATTAAACATTTTCAGTTGGCAGAAAATTTTGCCTTTTGCCAGGGTGGCGACCGAAGCCTTCTCTTTTACTTGTATCGGTTTTAGACCAGGGACCTTTAACGTGCGCAACTTGCACACGGGACCTCCGAGATTTGTTC
>NW_004797446.1:299142-303874 GCF_000002075.1 Aplysia californica
CTCTGTACAGTGTAATTTTTTAAAAGTCTCCTACTTTTTTACAAGAAGAGTTTCATTAAAGACGGGCGTGGGAACCGGCTTATTCTTTCTGAGCCCTAACGACATTTAATTGGCTGTTAGGTTACTATAGTTGTAATAGGTGACAACAATGATTGGATAAACGGGCAAGCCGAAAGCTGATAACTGTCTGTTCTTAGTGTGCGATCATAACGGTTTCAACTGCTTATTTCGTTATTTAAGAAACTTTCATTAACTAAGGGATAGAGTTGGGGTGGGAACGGGTTGGGGGTGAGGGGCTCAAGCCCGTAAGCCCTTCACTACCCACCGCCACTGATAAGCAAGCAAGCAGGCAAGCAGGCAAGCAAGCAAGCGAGCAAGCGAGCGGTAGATGTTTGATAGAAAAGAAGGCGCAAACACCAGGGCACGCACCAACCACTCACCTTGTAGCTATGAATACTATGGTGCCTTTCAGCATATAGGAGGAAGCGTTCGACTTAAGCAGGATCAGATTACTTTGTGGCCTATGATGCAATTTTGTTTTTAATGACAAATAAACAGTGGAGAGCTTGGAGGCTTGGGGCACTTTTTACGGAATACTTTAAGCCTAAGAAAAAGGTTTCGCCATTATTGTAAGCCATTTGTTGAGGATATTCAGTTGATTTATGTTGTATGTATGTTCGTCCGCACCTGTTATTCGTGTGTCCTCAAGTATCTATGTTGTTCGTGTGTCCTCAAGTATCTATGTTGTTCGTGTGTCCTCAAGTATCTATGTTGTTCGTGTATTCACAGGTACCTAGCTGTGTCAAGCGTGACTTTGTATTGTTATTGAAATAAAAGACATAATACATTCGAAACAAAGACTGTAGAAGTTATTTAAGTTGGGCATCACCAAGTCCAATGCCAGGTTTATGCATTATCACGTTTTACCACAATAGATATCTAAGGTACCCTAAGATGTCCGAAACCAACCCCCCCCCCTTTCCGCGGGAGACATCAGACAAATGTGAGGGAAACTTCGAATAAAGACGGGTGACTTCGGACAGTGTTTCTCATGTACCAAATATTATTTTTAGAGGAAAAACATCAGCGCAGCCTAGATCTAGATCTATACTTTTACCGTTAGTTTGAGGTGTAAAAATGGTAAAAATGTATTTCACACGCACTGGAAATCGTAGAAAACAATGATATAACCATAGGCCTATGTATAAATCAGCCCACATTAATGCATAATATGTACGTGTTGATTTGAAATCTCCCTTTGTCATTGTAAATCAGGGTTCAGTAACGGCCTTAATAACAAGCTCGTTTTTTGCAGAGATAAACAGAGATGAAAAGTATTCTTTTACAGATCAGTTTCCAAGTCTGTCAGCGTCTGGATTTGGTGAGATCACATTCCTTGGTGGTCTAAAATCCGTAAGAGTAGACTTCGGCCGCCACCCGGGCAAATTTTAACATTTCCTACCAACTGAAAATATTAGGTGTGTCCCGCGCGTTTATATGACCTTATGTAGTTGCGAGTGTCGTAAAACACTTAACAAAAAACAAAAACAACAAAAAACAACAACAAAAACAAACAAACAAAAAATCCGCACTGGAGACTTCAAAGAGAATAGAAACATCACGGATGCCATTTTAACGGACAACGTATAGATCTAGGACTAGGAGCTTTCTGACCTTTTCGTTGAGCCTCAAATCGGAAGAGGAATAACTTGTCTTATTTTTCAATGGCAATAGCCAAATCTTCCACGGGTGGATCTATGAAAGAATTGCTTTCTTATTAGATTTTTTAAGGGAAGACACTCCAAGTCACCCTCTTCGTCTTCTTCTGACACCATCTTCCCAACGAAGTGGACACACTCCTCAATAATTCTTAGTTCGATGACCACAAAGTTACGTTCTTTAGGTTCTACGGGAAGGGCACCACTTTCGAAACAGAACCCAGAAAGCCTGTCTTTTCGCGTAGATTTTGTTCATATGCCATATTTCTGGCATGGTTATAATGTTCGCCATAACAGATTATTGTATATAATGACAAAAGTTGAGTAAGAAGAACATCCTTGAACATTTATCAAATACTCCCAGAGTTTTTTCCCCCTGATGATCATAAAAAATGGTGTAATCATAAACTGGCGTCTCTAAAACGCACTGTCTTCACACCGTTTTAAATAGAACATTTCCAAGTTGACTTCTTGTCACTGTACATAGCTTCTGCACGAGGCAAAGACAATGCGTTATTAGCAATTGTTTGCATGGCGAGTTTCATCTTTTCGGGAACTAAAAGGCTCTTTTCTCTTTGAGGCTCTTTATTTCCTTGACATGGTTGAGTCTGGGAAATACATCAACACAAGCGTACCTTTTAAAATTAAAATTTCACAGAAACTCTGATTCTAACTACTCTTACATTAGTCGTCGAGAGATTTAGGACAGTGTACGAAGTCACCCCACCCCTTTTACGAAGTCTCCCTACATTGGGGCCGTGTATGAAACACGTTCATGAAGCAGACCATGAAAGCCAGGTTTAATTTTATGAATTTGGCAGGAAACAGTCACCTTGAAGCGCAGGTACATAGTTTTGTGAAATGATTGGTGCACTATTTGTCAGGTACCCATTACTGCTGGCTGGGTAGGAGGGGTCGAAATAAATCCGTGTCCGAAACGAAGCTCGAACCCGGACTTTCAGCTTCGGAGACGAGCGCACTAACCGCTCCACCACCGCACTCTCGCCTTAATAATGGTAATAAAAAAAATCCCAATCTATGGTTTCTACAGATTTTTAAAAGTTTACAGCTAGGGCAATATCGCTTTTAAAAGCAAGTCTGTCATTTTTTTTCTAATCAAAATAGTATGCTTATTGAACGTATGTTTAGGGAACCTTCAGTGCAAAGAAATGTGTTCATTATAAACATATTTTTGTAAAAAGTTTTGCCACTAAAAAGTGTCATTGGCGAGCTGTGACGTAGGCCATAATATGCGTATGCAAAATGTACGCGAGAAGCGGGAAGTGCTGTGAACAATCCTAATATCCGCGTGACGGAGATTTATAGTATTTTTTATATATTTATGAAGAAAAGTTGTTTCATCGGGCCTCAATTGTTGAAAAATATGATTAAGCTACGACAAATTGATACAAATGGCAGTGCAGAGTATGAGTGACATTGGTTCCCCCGTTAAAGAGATATTTGAGGTCAAGTTGCGCCACAAAATTTTGACCACACTATAAGACACACCCTTGTCAAAAACACAATTTCGTTCACAGCAGATGCACGATTTCGCTCAGTGAGGTGGCAAAAACACAAGCTCAACCTCATTAAATGACACATTATGTGATCCAGCGACAAAACGTGTACTATTAATTATTTAGCGAGAATTGACGTGTCCGAAGTCTCCCCGTGTCCGCGGCCTTCCCGCTCTCCCTTGAATAAGTAAATAAATAGTTTTTTGTCAGTGTTTTACGGCGCTCGCAACTGCTTAAGGTCAATATGAGCGCACGGGACGAACCTAATATTTTCAGTTGATAGGAAATTTTGAACCTTGCCCGGGTGGCGGCCGAAGCCTACTCATATAGATTTTAGATCACCAAGGGATCTTTAACGGGCGCAACTTGCACACGGGACCTCCGAGATTTTTCGCCCTTGTCTGAGAAGGCTAGGAGTAGATCTTTCCACGGGTGTGGCTGAAGGACAGCAGTAAAAAGGAGCCAAGGAGTAGTAGTAGAAAGGCTGCAGAAAGAGTCAGGAGCCCAGAGCAGGGGGCAAAGGAGGTGAGCGCGCTCATATGACCTTAGCAGTTGCGAGCGCCGTAAAACCTTATACTATACTAAAGGAGGTGAAGGGGTAGGGGCAGAAAGATGAGACAAAAGCTGACTACAGAAAATTGCTAGAGGTCGCTACTTAGATTCAAGTAAATAAATACATAAATAAGTAAATAAACAAATTAAAAAAAAATAAATATCGATTTAGACAGAGTAAATCCAATAAGTCAACTTCATTTCCAGATCCTTTTTGAGTTGAACATCGACATTGTACTTGAAAAAAGTATGCTTTCTTCTCACATGAGCGAGATGGCTGCGCGAAAGTCTAAGGAAATCCAAAGTGGCATATAGCCCACTAAGGTTGTTCACTCTAGATGCAGACTGCTGTGTTGCACGGTTTCTTCAGGTTAAAGCTCACAGGCATCTCTTGTGGAATGGTCAGGCAGGCTCATCACCATTGCACACACAAGAAAGAGTTCGATTCTTACGTGGGTAAGTTATTATTATTTTTATCTTGTATCTCCTTCCCATCTGCCGTAATTCTGCATCCCGCTCAGCCCAGGTTGCCTCATGCACGCAGCATCAAAACAGTCCCATTTAATTTGATCTAAATTGGGCCATGGGGGCGTAAAACACTCTACCAATTAATTATTGATGCCAACACTTCTCCTGATCTGTGCGGGTTTTTGGAGGGCACCGTTGGTAGCCCGCGCTTATTCAATATCCCAATGTTTGTTTGGCCTATCTGTCCAGGGCTATCCGAGCCGAAGACGTCATTATCCTGTCGATTTTTTCCTTAAATGACACCCCCCCCTGTCTGTGTGTGTTTGTGTGACGGTGTGTCTGTCAGTCAGTCTGTCTGTCTGTCTGTCTGTCTGTCTGTCTGTCTGTATAGTTCACACACACTCTCACGCATACTCATCCCCAACACACAAACAACTATTCTCTCTCACATGCTCTCTCTCACTCTCTCTCTCTCTC
>NW_004797446.1:303974-305899 GCF_000002075.1 Aplysia californica
TCTCTCTCTCTCTCTCTCTCTTCCCCCCTCTTTCTCATACTTTAAACTTCCAACTCAAAATTAAACATCTTTTTAAATTTCCTTTTCTTCTATACATCTCGATTTCAGAAAAAATTTCACAACACGTTAGTGAATTTCTGTATCATTTATTTGTACAATGGTAACAGACACATACGCATATGTAACATGCAATTACATAACAAAAAATAAATCACCAAAGAAACAAAACAGTATGACAAATAAAACGACATTCTTCTCCCGAACCTAAATTCTTCATAAATGAATCATTATTCAGTAGAAAGTGAATGAATTGGACACAACGAATTGAGAATAAAAGTAAAATATCTGCTGTGAACAGTTCAGTCAAAGGACAGAGCTGTCTGCTTTATAAAATGAACACATAAAATTCTATTCTAATTCATGAATATAGTGGGGATATTTTTGCTTGCCTAGTAACCAGGGCGTATCTGGTTTACTCTGGATAGTTTTGCGCCTGCTGAGATAAATATATGTTTGGCATTATGATGCCTCAGAAAACTTTCAAGTTGTAAAGTCTTTTGCAACGCTGATAATAAAGATAAATATATTATTATAAGCTACGAAGGAAACACAAAATCATGCTGATATAAATCAAAACGGTAATTCCATTGAGTAGATTTTTTGTTGTTGAGAAAATGGAGACTATTTTTGAAAGTTCTTTTAAGTTTAAAGACAATTACGACATGAGATATGGTGACCAGTTTTGAAGTCAATTGATCGAGACGAGATAAAAGATGGAAAGTTTCAAACATTGAAAAACCGCTTTGAAATCAAATGCTAAGAAGCATTCAGCAATCTCAGTGTTCTACATATTCTTCAAAAATTAATTATAACATTATGGTCAGCAATTAATTGTGTCCACTGTCAAAGAATCAACATTCGTCTATAAAGTTCTACTTTTGGCAATGCCATATTGAAATACAAGTAATATAGTTCCAAGACTTGTCATGCACGCAGAGACAAAGAAAATAATACAAAATCAACGCAGCTGTAAATATATAACAGAGGCACAATAATCATTCCATGTGGCACTTCAAGAGGATAGCATTCCAGTTCCAGCGCCGCTATAACCCGCAACATTGTGAGAAATTTACACTGCAGGTCTCGAATTCACTGACGAAAGATAATGGCAGAGGAAGCAACTGGGTTTCTTTCTCAAATGAAAAGAAATATACTACGGAGGCTTTAAAACATACAAATAATTTCCTCATATTATTACAGCTGTGGATAGAAAAGAAGACAAAAAAATCACACACACACACACACACACACACACACACACACACACACACACTTATTCACATCAGCTCAAACCCCATGAGCAAAAATGAATTGCTGCATGAATGAAACTGTTATAATAAGCTACATTTAACTCGAAGAACATACTTAAATAAAATATGACTGGATAAACTGAAAAGACCCATTCAAAAAAAAAAAAAAAAAAAATGCAAAACAACACCGTAGCAGATTATGCTCTCAGCATGACGAGAACAAAAAGGCGAACTTCAGCAAACACACAAACGAAACAAAATCACAGGTCAAATGCATAGTCATCAGCAATTTCACGTACGATGAAAAAAGTCTTATCAGAAACATAATATTACTTATAAATCGTACACTTTAGCATTAGCTATGTACAAATGTGTCATAAATACCTAAGCACTTTACATAGGTGTGTACAAATCTACGTGGACAACTAATATGTACACACTCGTTTTCAATCAGTATTATATTGCTGACTATGTTAATAAAAATAGGAATATACACAAAGCTATGAAAATCAACATATTTGTTCATACATTTTAAGCAGCAAAGAGAAAAATTATTTTGAAATCCCATGTTTTCCCTCATGTGTATAACTTGTGTCTTTAAAAAAAAAAGGGGGG
>NW_004797446.1:306413-316490 GCF_000002075.1 Aplysia californica
ACACACACACACACACACACACACACACACACACACACAAACATAAACACTCTCTCTCTCCCCCCCTCTCTCTCTCTCTCGTTGACCTTATCCTCCGCTCAACCCCACCCCACTCCCACCCGCCACACACACATGTGCACACCCATATTTTATAGAGCACTAGAATACTGCCATGTAGTAAACATCCACATCAAAAGGGATACCAAACATGGTTTCTTATTGCTCATTATTGTACGCAGAAATAACAATAGTTTTCAGGGAAAAGTTTGCTTGGAAACGTTTAGACAAGTCTGAAAACACACAAAGAAATTTCAGCTACCAAGAAAACAACAGTTGAACAAGCTACTCTTCGCTATTTCCTTGAACGTGGAAGCTGTGGTTGTCAGTTCTTAAGTAGCTTCTTTTCGCGAAGAAACAAAAGGGAGTACAGAAGTGGACTGAGAGATCAATATTAAAATATCAACCAGATTTTTTAAATTGTCGGTTGCTGACCACGAATGCGTGATGAAAAATGCGGACCTTAAAGCTGATTACAATAAACATCGTCATCAATAGTATCTTTATTACCATTATTGCAAGTTTCAGGTACAACAGTTGTATCCGTAGAAAATGAAACAGCAAAGTACATTTTTACTCATCCACTATCTCCTCCAGACTCATGATACTCACACCCTCTCACGGTAATAAGTTTGTCGTCGCCAGTACCTCACGCATGTGTCATGTCAGCGACCTAGGAGTGACAGAGGTATCGTTCCCGTCATTTCAAGAAGCTTTTTTTTCTTTTGTAGAGTCACCTATTGTAGAATCTTTCTCTCTCAAGCCACTCCTCCCCCCCCCAAACCTCTCCCCATACCCCAAAGAACTATGCTTCACTCACCCAACTTCCATAAATAAAAATATAAAAAAACATGCTCCATCCCTTGTTTTCCCCTTCCCCACGCAAAACAGCAATGCCCCCCCCCTCCCTTTTCTCTCAAAGAAGAAACGAAATCTTTCCAAAAGAGAGGTCAATGAACCCTGACACATCCAGAATTTAGAGGCAAAAAGAACACATTACTAGAAGTGCTGATGGGTGTTTGCAAATATTTTAAATAGATCTACAATCTTACGTGCACCTCTGTCTTTCCTAGATCGTGTCTAATCAAGCAGCGTCACCTTCCGGCCGAAAACAGTCTCCGTTCCATCTTTTTTTTGGGCGACAATAACACATAGCTTCAAATACAGCGGTTGAACTAAGGCTTCAAAGAAACAAACTCAGTGTATTCTAAACCAACACACTGTCGTGTATGGGAGCGCACTGTCCATTATACAAACATATTATTATTGTCATTAAATGTCTCAGTCTCAAATCAACAGATTCTCAAAAATACAGTAAATCAAACAGATTTAGCAATAAATGTCCAGGACATGTCAGAAATCGTATATACAATGATCAACAAAGTGGGAATAATGAAAAATGTCTCACTTTGAAGAAGCTACTGACTCTTCTTAACATCATCATAAAAGCTTTCTGCACACCCAGAGGCGCGTGAAGCAATCAGTAACGAGTACTCAAACTTCCTCTGAGGAGCTCAGAATATTGTCCAAACTTAAATCCTCAGATACAAGTGGCTTCCGCTGTGTATTCGCCACTACAACATGCACAACATGCAGGCCCAAGACAAGAGACTTCACGTGCAACAATGATGATGATGATGATGATGATGATGATGATGATGATGATGATGATGATGATGATGATGATGATGATGATGATGATGATGTTGATAATAATTATACGAATAATAATAATAATAATAATAATAATAATAATAATAATAATAATAATAATAATAGTAATAATAATAATAATAATAATAACAAAAACAACAATAACAATCATCATCATCATCATCATCATCTGTAAAGCAGTTGGAGCCTTTTCTCTTTGGCACCTTACAGGGCATGCTGTGGCTTCTTCGTACAGAAACTACTATTAGTTTATGATAAGGGAATTTTATGGAGCATGAAGAAAAAAGAACCCCCCCCCCCCCAAATAAATACAACGTGTAGCTCTGTTGGTGCAAAGCCGTCTAACACATTGTATTGTAAGTATTTTACTTTCTAGTCTTTCCATTTTTTCATCGTTTGCTCTCTTAGCTCTGTTAGTGTTCAGAAATAAAGTGACAAACGGTGTGAATAAGCTTGCGCCCCTTCCGAGTCAGCAAGTACACATAGACAGATTATTCTTTTACAATTGGTCGCTTTTAAGGACAAGCGAGCCAACCCAGATTTCGGGGGTTTTCAGAAATCTTGACATACACCAAAAAAATGGGCATTGCCCTACCTATAGAGGAGAAGTTTGGTTTCATTGGTGTGAATATTTGTTTGGTTATAGAGAAAACTCTCTTTGTCTTTTAAAGAAACTGAACAAGGGGCAAAAACTTTACCATTGATTTTCTCAAAACCAACATTTTCGGGACAGTCCTCTTGTGCTTAAAAGGGACCAATTGAGTCCTCAACAGAAGGGCAAGGAGGTCATGATTCATCAGACTCCGCACAGAAAGGCACTGGGACACAGTGTGAACACTGACGTGAGCGTTATGTCGGTACGACACCTTTGAAGTATTCTGAAAGGGTGGAGCTAGTAGAGAAATGCGGGCTAGACTACTATCTTCGTTAAGTCAAACTCCCGGGGTAGAAAGTACATTCATTTGCTAGCAGAAGGATCTTTTCAAGTTAAGATGCTGAAGTACAAATGCAATTTGTTAAAGCAAGGCGAAAAGATAAAACTTTTAGTTTCCAGCATCTCGGTGTACCTGGAAAGAAAGAGAGTCAAACCTTAAACTCTGTCCATTAGTACGGAAGAAAGCAGCTTTGCGAAAGTATCAGTGGTGTACTGTGAACTGTTTTTGCCTTTTTCTGACTTCCTCAACTTTCAATCAATTTCACCCTGCATATGTCTGAATATATACAACAATGTACATCATCGAAATCACCATACTGAGCCCAGAAACTGAAGGAGCAAATAATGAAAAACATTCAGGACTTCAAGCAAGAACATACTGAAAGAACTGAACTGGAAAATTGGGCACACTCTGAAAAGACGTAGATCTGTTTTCCTGATCGAAAAGTGAGACTGAAGTACGATTCAGATGCAAGCGAAACGAAGTGTGTAAGTGGACAGGGGGAATACTGTGAGAAAAAGGACAGTTTATGTAAAACACATGAAACTGGATAAAAAGTCCTAAAAAATTAAAGCTCTATATTTTATAAAAAGTCACTCTGTTCTTTGGACATCAAGTTCATAAAAAGGAGATGTGGAAATTACCCTTCAAGCTTTAGGGTCGACATATCATAAACAGACATGACAACAAGCTTAAATAAAGCACACGAAATCTAGATCTGTCAGACAGAAAAATACTATAAGAGCATAGGAGTAGACGAGGAACCAATCAACACAAATATTGCACTAAACACACAAGCCTCTGCCAAGTTGCAAAATGCGTCACGTGTTCATCGTGAACAAAAGAAAAAATAATGAATCTATAAGAAACTGCTTTTTTTCTGAATCCAGAATAAGGTTTCACATTCATAACTTCACTTGAAATCATCTCTTGGCAGCATCAAATAAGCATCCGAAGCAAAGGAAATAGCGGCAATGACAAAAACATATTAGAACAACAGTAAGGAAAAAAAGAAGTACGGTAAAATACAAATTAAAACAATAGTTCCCCACCCGCCCCACAGTATAGTTAAAACTGTCCTCTTTTTAAAAAAAAAAGTGAAAAAGGGCAAGAAAGAAGAAACTCAACAAAGATGGCACCCTCCTTCTTGCCCACATCTCTTTCTTTTTCCCCCTCCTTATTGTCTTGTTTTTAAAACCCCACACTTGTCCTAATTTGTTTAGTTATAGTCGTTTTCTTCACTGCCAAACAAAATTATGCTCCTGCTACCTATTTATGAGGAAATGAGATAGTATAATAATCTTCCCTGTAAAGCAATTATAGACTCGTTTTTACTGACAAGTAACTGGACGTTGTATCCTATCACATTACAAGAGGAAGATAGAAAACTTAATTTTTCGAAGATATTTAGACAGACTACATTACTTGCATAAAAAAAGCAAGACTGATAAATTGCTTATAAATGACAGGACTGGCATTATAAATACTAATACTGGTATAGAGAAACTGTTACCGTTGTCGGGGTGTTCATGTTTCAGTCTGCATAGTTCACGAATTCGATACTATAAACTAAACCTGTTTGAAATAAGTACCTAACCTTTTCTCGGCAGATGTACCGAACTCACACGAGCTCCTCATTGTCCTGTGAGGACTTTCTCTACGTTTAAACAAAGGTGTACAGATTTGAAAAACAAAACTGAATAACAAAAACAACAACAACAACAACAACAACATCAACAACAACAACAACAACAACAACGACGACAACAACAACAAAAACCAGAACAAAACAAACTTAAAACAAAAACCAAACGCACACACAAAGCCACTTAATTAGGAATATGAAAGTAACGACCACGAACTATGAATCTGCAACGAGCTTTTGTAATATAAAAAAAAGGTGATGATTATTCATCAATAGTAGCACCATAACTAAAATACCCAGAACGAACACTGTTCGTCAGTCTCCATTACGATCTAAGATGTCCTTGACTGAGGCAGTCTGTCAATAAGTCCTTACCTACGTTTAATAAGTTAATAAAACACTTGTACTGGTCAGTAAATATAATAAAACTTGGTATGACCATTACTACTATTAGCCTATCAATCCCCCCTCCCATCTCTCACTCTCTCTCTCTCTCTCTCTCTCTCTCTCTCTCTCTCTCTCTCTCTCTCTCTCTCCGAGACTCTCTTCTCTCTCTCGCTCCCATTTCTTTCTTTCTCAGTGAACAATGGCTTCTAATAAACCTTAATTCGACAAAATCCATAACTTCTAACAGTAAAAAAGTGAAGAAAAAACCCCCGCCGCCACCAAAAACAAACAAACACCAGTCACATGAAACAAAACCTTAACAACAGACAACAAAAATAATACAGTTTGATAGAGAGGTGCTCGATCAAAAAAAAAAAAAGAAGAAGAAACCAACTACGCATTTTGTCATAAATGCTGACACAAAAGACACCTCAAATAAAACCTCCGGCGTATGAGATTTTTAAAAAACCAGTTTGAATACACGACGAAACACTGTTGCAAGGCACCAATAATACAGGTGAATCTACATTGTCGGGTAGGGCTGGATCCTGCTCGTCAAATTTGAGAGTGGCGATTCGCGATTCAGTCGGCTTCAATGAATCGCGAGTACGCGAGCGCTCGTGGAGCTGTGGCGGAACACTGACTGAAACGGAACAGTGTCATATCAACGCCTCTTGGCGAGCGCGAGTCCCACTCTTGTTGTTCCGCCATCCTCTCCCTTTGTTGCGCTGCTCTATCTACTGACCTCAATTAGTGACCCCCATAAATCCCCCCCCAACCCCACCATTCGCTAAAACAATGGTTCCATAAAATTCCTTCTGTCTATTGGTTGGACCCCGTTCATTTTGTTTTTAGAGGGGGGTTGGACTATACCATCTTTTGTAAAATAAGGGGAGCCATACTAAGTGTTCAGTTCCGTTCTTGCGCTCATGACTCGACTCAGCAGTAGGTTAAACTCTTGGAGTAACTAGCCACAAGGTGGTGACAGCAACAGGGGAGTGAATCGGGAATTGTTTGGCGATACTGTTCCGCGTTCTGCTGAAGTGAATCGTGAATCGCGTTCCGCAGGAAAGAGTGGCGATTCAGTTCCGTTCTCGCGCTCGTGACCCAGCCCCATTGTCGGGACTTTCTTCCACTAGAGGAGTGTTACCCTTTATGATTTTGATGTTAAATGATGTACAACTATAAAAATGGAATAACGAATAAGCATTTTCATGTCATTAATTAGTATGACAAACCCACAGATGTCAACGAGAACAGTCACCACCCGGCTTATCTCCAGTTACATCCTTACATAGACATACACACATGCACGCATATATATATATATATATATATATATATATCTTTTTCTTCTTTCCCAAAGTCTAAAATCCACAATAAGTTGATTTATAAAGTCTCATAAGAGATATGTTCAGCACACAAAGGGAGTAAAAAACATACTCCAATGTACAGAGGCTGTTAAAATTATTCCCCGGTTTTCCAAGGTTTATGTCTTCTGCGGGTAAACGATTTACAACATAAAACAATTAAATATGATTTTAAAGTGAAGAAAATAGAACATTATGAAATTATGAGGGAGCTCTCGAAGGGAATGGGGCTTTGGACGATAATTATAATTTGACTAGTGATAAGTTTGTGTGAACACATACAGTTACAGCAATGACATACCCGTGTCTAGCTTATAATGATAGTTTTCGTTTTTAGAAGTTTATTTCTATTTATATTGTTACATTTAAAAAAAAGAACGTTTGTGCAAGTGCGCACGTCTTTTTAATTAAAAGTTCTATAGCAGTTCATGAGATTTTCTGAAATAAACCAAGGTATGAATCATGAAGTCAAAGCCTACTTTTCAAAACTTAACGTGCGATGTAATTGGTGTCATTTCTGATTTCTTGGACCCCAAATCTATGGGTTTTGAAAACAACATTTTATTTGGCATGGTGTTATCATGTATGAAAATTCGTATAAATATCACGGTTGTAGTTCTGTTTTTCTTCAAGTGAACAAACAAACATTGATAACTAAAAGTTGTAATTCATCAAATTATAGCATCAAAAAGTATACAATTATTTCTTTACATGCATTAGGATACGCGAGTGTACGTGTACTTATTTGTGCGCACACGTGCGTGAGTGTTTGTGCGTGTGTGCGTATGATGTGTGTGTGTGTGATGTGTGCGTGTGTGTGTGATGTGTGTGTGTGTGTGTGTGTGTGTGTGTGTGTGTGTGTGTTTGCCTGTGTGTACTGTCTGTCTGTGTGTACTGTCTGCGTATGTTAGTGTGTGTGTATGTATGTATGTAATAGTGTGTATGTGAGCGAGTACTTTAGATGTTCGATGTTCTCTGATCAGGGCTGTAAGCAGAATGCGAAAAGCTGTTGTACCCATTGCACTCAGCAATACTGACAGGGGGCGGGGTGGAAATGTTCGAGGCCCCGCCTCCGTTGAAAGCCTGTGGTTGGAGCTTGTAGTTAGCGTTCATCATTGGCTGTCCGCTCGTGTTCTGACCGGCGTGGGCCATGCCCTGTCGGGGAGGCACGCCCCCAACACCCCCGCTGTTGTGGGTGGAGGAAGCGCTGTTTGAAGACTTGGAGCTGGCCACAGAACCAGCGGGCGACACCTTGCTGGGACCATTGTTGGCCAGCCCTGCTGTGGTCGGGTTGACAGGGGGCATGGCTTGTCCCACGTTGCGCGGGATTTGAACCTGGCCAGACTGGAGATTCAAGACAGCTGGCTGGCCACCAGGGTACTGAACGTACTGACCTCCTACTCCTCCCATCTGACCCAAAAATGGATTCACTTTGTATTGCTGCTGCAGTTGCTGTTGCTGCAGTTGTTGTTGCTGCAGTTGCTGCTGCTGCTGCTGTTGCTGAATGTTCCCAGCAGGAGTCGCTGTGGTAACAGCTGTTGGTGCGGCAGTGATGCCGTGCTGTTGTGGTTGCTGTGGTTGTATTCCGTTGTAGGGCGGGGGCGAGAGCGAGCCCCCGGCCACGCCGTGGTTGTTGTAAGGCATGTAGTGTGGCGTGTACATGGGCTGGCCCGGGCTGGGCTCTGACGTGTTGCTGCTGCCGGTCAGTCCGGTGACGGCCGTGGTGTTGCTGGGCCCCGTGCTGCTGTGGTGGGACGGCTGCGACTGCGTGCTCTGGTGGGTGGACGAAGACTGACCGCTCTGACTCTGCGAGAGGGACCACGGGTTGGACGTGGTCAGCTCGCTACGCCAGGTGCGAAGTCGAGTGTGAATTTCCCGGAAAGGAGGACGCCTGGCGGGCATCTCGTGCCAACATTCCACCATCAGACCGTAAATACGAGCCGGGCATTCTTCAGGACAGCCCAGAATCTGCCTGGAGCGTATCATCTCAATGACCTCTTGATTGGAGAAACCGTAATACGGCTGCAGTCCATAGCTGAAGACCTCCCAGAGGACAACGCCAAAAGCCCACACATCACTGTCTGTGGTGAACTTTCCGTACAAGATCGCTTCCGGGGGCATCCATCTGACGGGGAGCAAAGACTTGCTCTGCACTCTGTAGTAATCAGAAGAGTAGACATCTCTGGACAAACCAAAGTCGGAGATCTTCACAGTTAGCCCGTCAGCCACGAGGATGTTCCTCGCGGCCAGATCTCTGTGAACGAAATGGTGACTGGCGAGGTATTCCATGCCAGCTGCCACCTGTGTGGACACGTGTAACATTTCGGAATATTCCAGAATGTGTCCTCCTCCGGTACCGCTGTCGTCTTCAGCCGCCGTGACGTCAGAGTGTGGTGAGTGGGAGAGCAAGTACTCGTGCAAGTCGCCTTGAGCCATGTACTCGAACAACATGCACATGGGTTCTTGTTTCATGCACACGCCCAGGAGGCATACGATGTTAGGGTGACGCATGTCGGACATCAGGTCAACCTGGGAATGAGAATGTCAATTATTTAGAATAAGACTGGCAGTTTCATTTTTCTTAGCACAAGTAAATATTTTTAAAATACAATAAAACTTCAGTGTAACGTATACGGCTTAAAACTTATTATCAGCTGTAATTTCTGAAGTCTTAAGCCCTAAATAGTATTTTTTACTCTTGTAGCAAACACGTACCTCGCCTAAGACGTTCAAATTCTTAGCTACGAAGGGAGTATGTTATACCAATGTTTTACTGTAGCTGCATCTTCATATAATTTACGATTGACTTAATTCTGTTGTCCCCACCCCCTTCCCTCATCTTCCCGTTCGCACAGATCTTTTTGCCTCTTTAAACATACATTACAATATAGTTTATGTATTGTATTCGACGGTATATTATCATACGCGCACCCATAGGTGTATCTACTTAGTATCTAGAGTATGGCAGACAGAGTACATGCCCCGGGCACTACTTGAAAGGAGGTGTAAGAGAAGACGTTTTGACCCCGCATCTTCAATAACCAAACATGCTCCCGTTCAAGCGGCCAGCAGTGTTCTAGGAGGGGGGGGTGTTTGGTGTCAATTAATGCCATGGGCGTTATTTACAGTATATACGCCCTAGCACTAACAGTGAGTTGATTTCAAACCGCCCGAAAGGCTACAACAACAGCCCATTTTTATTACATGATCTCACCTCTCGTCGAAAGTCATTCTGCACTTTGGGCAACGCGTTCTCCTTCAGCGTCTTGATTGCCACTGTCGTAACAGAGCTCTCTCCGTACAAGCCGACCAGTTCCCCCTTGTAGACCTTCCCGAAAGCCCCTTCGCCAAGTTCCTGAAGAAAGCGGATGTTCGGCATGGGAAATTCCCTTGCCCTGCTAGCTGACTTGGGGTTGAGCGGACTCATCTCTACCGGCTGGGCCTGCTTGTTGTTAGGCCTGGAGGCTCTGAGAAGAGAGGAAAGAATTGGATTCAATATTTCAAGATGCCTTTATTTTAGTCTCCACACCCATGCCCGCACACACCAACTCGCACAAACACAAACAGACACATACGCACGCATCCACACACGAGCACACAAACAAACAAACACAAACACACGCCTCAAACACTCTCAGACACGGTCTCTCCAACCCCCACCCCACCCCCCTCTCTCTCTCTCACACACAAACCTTCTATCCCTCTTATATTCTCTCTCTCTCTTTCACTTAGTCTCACGCATATCTACCCCCACACAAAGAAGTATACAAGTACACAAACAGACATAAGCACATTCACATACTCGTAAATACACACGCACACACAAACGCGCGCATGCCCAAACTCTCTTCCATCTTCACCCGTCCCCACCCCTCCACATCCCTACTCTTTCTCCCTCTCTCTCTCCCCCCCCTCTCTCCACCCACCCATCCCCACACTCTCTCTCTGTCTGTCTCTCTCTCTGTCTGTCTCTCCCTGTCTGTCTCTCTCTGTCTGTCTCTCTCTGTCT
>NW_004797446.1:317224-319093 GCF_000002075.1 Aplysia californica
ACACACACACACTCTGACACAATTCAGATATTTTAAGAGGCAAGCTGTTTAGACCCTGCCTGCCAGGGCTAACCCAAACTGAGTAAAACACAAAGTCCCAGTAGACAGGCGCAGATACTCAATAAAAAAAAATCTCCTTTTGAAAATTGAACACAAGTTTTTGATTGGGTGAGTGTGACAGCATGGCTTCTAAACCATAGATATCATTACAGATATGTTCAAAGCAGCGGACCGTTGCACCATATTCCAGCGTAATACCAAGTAGGCCTAACAGGACCAGGTACGAGGAATCAGGCGCTGGTCAGTTTTGGGGTATATAGACTTATTCGTATCATCTTAAATCTTGTTCCTCTGTCTTGCTCTTGATAAAGAAATAATATGTATATTCACATTTTTTGTGTGCCTTTCGTTAACCCAATTAAGTAAAATCCGCAACGAAACGTTTTCTAAAATCAACATGATAGTCGTTAAGAAAAACAATTAAATCAAATATAAAGTATATAATAAAATAATTTAAAAAAGTAAAACAACCCCCCCCCCCCCACCAACAAAACTAGCCTGCCGGGTGGAAACAGGGGCAGCTGCACCATAGCCCAGCATGCACAATACCAACTTGACCTAACTTTAAACTATAAGAGTGCACTCTATAAAAGGCAGCAGTATATGATTCAAATCTTCCAAAAACCCCCACAAAATCTGTCCTGTGCCACAGGCTGATTTCAACATTAACTACAGCTATCAGCAGATATCTATTAAAAAATCACTGCGTTAAAATGACGACTTTAACGTCGACGAAAGCTCTCAAAACGGACGTTTCCCGAGAGTAAACTTCACCCTAGACCTTGTTCTTATGACGTTTATTAAACAAAATGTTATGATATCATTATAAGCCTCGCCGCAAGACCTTTGCCAGTTATGAAAATAAGGGTGCCAGCGTATGAAATTTATCTAGAAAAACAGCAGATTATGAGGAAACGGGTTAAAGAAACTTTCTGTCCCCTTCCGTAAAAAAATGTATGCATAAAAAATTATATAATATTCCTAAAAAATTGATAAAAAGAAGTCTTCTTTAATTTGGCCGACTTCAACTGTTCACAGCAATTACTAAGTTGACACTATGAGAAAATGTAGCTACTTTCCTTGAGAAGGAGCAGCGTTTTCTAGTTCAAACTAAAAAGGAAAAAAAGATAAAGTCGCCAAAATATTTAAGAAAGCAGCGTCAAAAAACGCTCACTCACAAGACCGTAACTTATATTCTTTTATAGCAAATAAAATACGTAGGGATTTGGGCACCTTTGAAAAAGTCCTCAAGATTCGGTTTGTGCCTGTAATTTTCTTGCAGCACGTAACGAGTTTTCACATTTACAGCGAGTGTAAAAGATTAACCTATCACATTCTGTCCTGATAGTAATGTAACAATAAACTTCATCTAACTAGAAACCCACAGTCTAAGATTACGCAGGTGATGAATTAATTGCTGGTATTTGGGGGGAAAACAAATTGTGGCATTAGGCCTATTTTTTTAAACTGCACAAGGAAATCTGGAGACTTTCATTATCCGCACAGTAGGGACAGAAAATAAACTACAGGCGGTGCCCAGAAATGTCACAAACTTAAGCAAGAGACAAATGGCTGAAGTTGTCCTTTGTACATGTACAGTTTAAAGTTCATCAGCCCGGCGTGACGAAACACAGGTTCTACCAGAGTTCCGTTAACAGGACAGGTGCAAGGGGCATGCAGGACTTAATTTATACCATGCGAGTCCGTTAATTATTCACATACCCAGACTCAGACACAGACTCAGACACACGTGTACACACACACATACGCGCGCACACACGCATGCACGCGCGCGCGCACACACACACA
>NW_004797446.1:321438-322838 GCF_000002075.1 Aplysia californica
CCAACCAAAATGATATCAGGACTGATTACCAGTTTTCTGGGAATCTTGCATCTGTCTACTTCCCAGATTGAGTTTTGCATATGGCATGCTTACCTGTGCAGATAACTTAATTTAGTCTGATTTCATCTGGCTTATTTTGCTGGTTAAAAAACCAACAAACTGGCACAGGCATTTATGGGCCGTTAATCCCTGTATTTGCTTTCGAAATACTAAATCTAGTGTATCTGATTGATTTTGACCGGAGTCTGTGGAAAATTGGTTACGCTCTTCACGCTCTTCACTGTTGCAAACAAAGGGCGTGATGGGGCTCGCTATTATGGGCTGACAAGTTAATTAGGAACATACAATAGAAATGATAATTTAAAACGTAATCCACACTTTTAGGTTTCATAGCTTGAGAGAGAGACAGAAAGAGAGAGAGAGAGAGAGAGAGAGAGAGAGAGAGAGAAAGAGAGAAAGAGAGAAAGAGAGAAAGAGAGAAAGATAGAGAGGACTGCCTTATTAACATAGAGAGTGTTTCTTGAAGCTGTTGACAGTGACAATAAAAGATGAGTGCCGGCACCAGAGAAGATAATACACAACACATTTACACGCACGCAAAACTAATCAATCATAGATGCTCACGAAAAGTAAACCTGTAATATCGAATCAACATTTTCAAAAAAGAAGATGCGGTTCTTGTGTTCGCTCCTTTTGTTTTCTTCTTAAAATTCTTAAAAAGAATTCAAATAATTTTCTTTTCGAAACTGATTTAGGACCACTTAAATGTAGATGTACCCAGGATCTGATACCCCACGACAGGTTTCGCTATCCAGACGATTTACATGTGGCTCTGTGCGCCTCTGTTCTGGCATTAATCCGCGCTATTTTCGTTGGGTATTTCGTGTTCAAATGTTATCAGAGGCTATCCCTGTGCCGGGGTGTGATTCGGTGCTATTGCATATATACTGGAGAGGTTTGGAAGTGTTATTTGTACTGAAAAAACCCCAAACCCCAACAAAAAACCAAGCTTATCCATTTTAGAATTAAAAACATCAAGCCATGATAAAAGGGTAAAGAAGAGAAAAAATCATAAAGGTAAATGAATCAGAGAGTGAGTGAGTGAGTAGGTGAGTGGGCGACTGAACGGATAAACTGAGCGAATAAACGGTTATTGAGCAAATGGGTAACCGTCTCTTGAAATCGACCCAGCGTTATAAACAAAAATGTTTTCATAAGTTTCTAACTAAATCTATTGGAATGCCCTCGTTTCGAATTTGCAAAAGTGAAAACAAAAGAGAAAAAAAATCACTTCAGTAAAAAAAAAAAACCAACAAAAAAACCCTTCATGTTTCTTCTTATATAATATGTTAGTGCAAATTTGTGAGCGTTTGTGTGAGTGTGTGTGTGTGTGTGTGTGT
>NW_004797446.1:324596-327530 GCF_000002075.1 Aplysia californica
AGAGAGAGAGGGACAGAGAAAGAGAGAGAGAGAGACAGAGAGAGAAAGAGAAAGAGGGGGGTGAGATACCAGAGAGAAACAGAGAGAGACAGAGAAAGAGAGAGAGGCAGAGAGACAGAAAGAGAGACGGAGAGAGAGACAAAGAGAGAGTGAGACAGACAAAAGAGAGAGAGAGAGATACAGAGAGAGGGAGGGAGATACGAGAGAGAGAGAGACAGACAGACAGAGAGAGATACGAGAGAGAGACAAAGAGATAGAGACACAGCCAGACACACAGAGAGAGAGAGAGAGAGAGAGAGAGAGAGAGAGAGAGAGAGAGAGAGAGAAAGAGGGAGGGAGATACGAGATAGAGACACAGAGAGACAGAGAGAGCGAGACAGAGAGAGATGCGAGAGAGACGAGATGCAGAAGGCGGCAGGAGCAGGAACAAGAGTGTCATCGAGAGCCAGAAAAATTCTGGCGCGGCGAGCTTTTTCCGTGTGCGCTGAGGTAGCCTCCCCTAGCACCAGCTGGCCCCCGCCAGATCACCGCGGAATAAATGAGATTTCTCGTATTTACCCGCCACAAATTGGATTGGACTCGCCAGATCAAACAAAACATAAACTTTGATGGAACAATCTACCTTCCTCTCCTCGAGGGGTGGGCTGGCTGACTTAGGGGAGTTACTGTAGAAAGAGGGAGAGGGGAGAGGAGGGTGAGGCGAAAATAAGGGGAGAGGAGGGTGAGGCGAAAATAAGGGGAGAGGAGGGTGAGGCGAAAATAAGGGGGAAGGGGGTGTTATAGAGAGTTCGGGGAAGGTTGCGGGGGAAAAAAAAGGGGGGGGGAGGGCAAATAGACGTTATGTCCATGCCCTAAGGATAATTTTTTGTGGATGGTCAGATGGATACAGACTCAGATTCTACAGGACAAGGCCACGGAATAGATAAATAGATAGATTTATAGATGGATAGATAGATAAGTAGATAGATAGATAGATAGATAGACAGACAGACAGGCAGACAGACAGACAGACAGACAGACAGACACACAGACACACAGACAGACAGACTGGCAGGCAGGCATGCAGGCAGGCAGTCAGGCAGCCAGGCAGGCAGACAGACAGACAGACAGACAGATAGATAGACAAACAGACAGACAGATAAATAGATAGATAGATGATAGATAGATAGATAGATAGATAGATAGATAGATAGATAGATAGATAGATAGATAGATAGATAGATAAACACGCATTAGCACAATTAATAATATTCTTACAATAAGCTTTCTTCAGACTGCTTTGCTTTATATTTTCATGTAGGTTCAACATTTACTGCGAGCCAACCTAAAGCCACAAATGTTATTCCTAACGGGTTATATTCAAAACGAGTAAAGCGCTCTGCACTTTTCCCATCACATATGTTATATTTTTTCTGTCTCAGTTTCTGTGTCGCAAGACTGTTCATTACGAGGTCCTATTCAATTCATTATGCTGGGTAAAACAAAATGTCTGGAGCCCGATTCTTCTAACTGACTGCCCTTCTCTCTACTCTTCATTTTCCGAAACAAATAGAAAAGAAAACCACCACAAACCCAAATGCAAAACAGCAAACATCCAGCCTCTCTCTCTGTCTCTCTGTCTCTCTCTCTCTCTCTGTCTCTGTCTCTCTCTCTCTCTCTGTCTCTCTCTCTCTCTCCCACAGCCCCAGCCAAGACAAAGAACAGCAAAGTCAACACAGACATGAAATAGAAAAGAAAACAACATAACCCCTTTAAAAAATCCCTAACACAACGATTCAAACAAAACAAAACAAAAACTAAAAGAACCATTTCACTATCAGTGTAATTCTCCGCGTGCAGTAGGAGGTAGCAGTTTTGTAGGCAGCCCCGATAGCTAGGAGCACGTGCATCCCATAATTTAGCCCCAGGAATCAGAGGACGGGACCAGCCAAAAATTCCACCAACTTCTCGTTCGCCCATCAGCCTTATTATCTTCCTGTGTCTGATAGCCTAAGGATATTGATGCGGGGAGCGTCTCACTAAATCCCGCCAAAATTACATTTCGTTGACATAATCGTAGACCAGACATTTTTTCAGGGAAGACGCAACTGGGATGAAAAAGAAAGTAAGAAGAACGATGCGGCGAGCCAAATTAGAAATGTTAGCCAACTTTACACGTATCTACATTGCTGGTTACGTTGCTCAGGGCCACTTTCACTGTACATTTTTTGCTCCGTACGTTGCGCTCACGTGTAAATCGATTAACCTCGTGTGATTTGTGTGGCTGGTTTTACGCAGATTGGCAGAGTTGGATTTTTTTTTTACACGCCAACCCCTTCGCTTGGGCCTCCTGATACTTCTTTCATGGTAACCAAACACTAAAATTCCGGAGGTCCTTCCAGATACAAAACGTTTTGGTTTTGAAGCTGAGACTTGTAGGATCCTTCAAAACTGTACCTTTATATTTAAGAAAGAAATTGACAGAGTGCTACATCTTTCCCATTTTCATCCTATATGGTGCTGAGGCCTGAACTTTAACAAAGAAAGAAGAAAACAAAACATCTGCATTTGAGATGTGGCGCTACCGCCTAACGGCCCGAATTAGCAGGAAAGTAACATAAAAGACTGACCATGACGTGTGTCAGATTCTCCACACAAGACAAACCCTCCTTAACAAAATGAACGTAGAGTAGAAAAATACAATATCTTGGTCACATAAAGCGCCACCAGACTACCATGAAGGAAATACTCGAAAGCAAGACGTGGCGTCGGTGGCCTAATGGTTAGGCTCTCGGACTCGCAACCGTAAGGTCGTGGGTTCGAATCCCTTCAAGGGCCCGACGTTGTGTCCTTGAGAAAGGCACTTTACACGAATTTTCCTCACTTCACCCAGGTGGGAATGGGTACCCGGCTATAGACAGCGAAAGATCTTGTCAGTTTGTTAGTGTTTGAGCG
>NW_004797446.1:327630-328764 GCF_000002075.1 Aplysia californica
ATGGTCTGCTGGGGTAATAATATAGTGTAAAGCGCATAGAGCCTGCTGTTGAGCGGGGATATGCGCTATACAAATGCTATCTATTATTATTATAAGGACTTACAGTGGATAACAAACCATGCGGAGCGAAAACATCCAAGTTGTGGACTGGCCTAAGTAGGACAGAGTGTGTAACGGCAGCTAGGGACTGTATGCACTAGCGGGTCACTGGACGTCAACCTCTGAGCCAGAGATGACCCCCTCCCCCCGCCCCAGTTACACAGGTAACTTCACATATTCTCCGCAAGATGAAATTTTTATTAACGTTATGCTGTATTTGCAAGCTTTTTAAATGAACTGCAGCGAAACATGGCTAGTTAATATACTGCAGCGGAACACGACTAGTTGATATACAGAAGCGAAATATGATTAGTTTTGGGTAGCCTTCAGGCTCGGCACTCAGCAGAACAGAGAGATGAGAGAATTCCTTAATTAATACATTATGTTCCCGGGACAAGGGGAAGAAACTCCGATTTGCTCAGGGCGGTAATCCAGCAACGCCGTTTAAATGATTGTGGCGCGCGATGAAACCTGAGATCTATCCTTCTCCAGAGCAGACCTCGTCTCATTATGTCATTTTCTCTCTGTCTCTCCCTGAGTCTGTTCCTTACCCCCTCCCCCCCCCCACACACACACCCAACGACTCCCCTTTTCTCCCGCCAGATCCATCCCTGTGCCCAATCTTTCTGTCTTCACAATTCCTCACCGTCATTTTCCCCCACCTGGCTTCTTGGGTGCATTTTACTCCCTGTCTGTCTGTCTGTCTGTCTGTCTGTCTGTCTGTCTGTTTGTCTGTTTAGTTTTAGTAAGAGTTTTACGGCACTTGCAACATAATACGATCATATAAGTGCCGAAGATTAGAGGTGTTACAAGAGAGTAACAAACATAAAAAAGAAGGAGGAGAGATCAGGGCGACATATGTTTGATAGGAAAGAAGGAGCAAACCACACCAGAGACCCCGATAACAACCCACTGTCTGTCTGTCATCCTCACAAACAAAGGCTTACATGAGTCCACATATTTCAACTGACAACTTCATCAAGAAACCAGCTGGTGAACTAACAACTCAATACTAAACATTCACAGTGCCCCCCT
>NW_004797446.1:329253-331023 GCF_000002075.1 Aplysia californica
CGACAAAATAAGGAGTTGAAGGGCGCGTGGCAAATGTCCTTGGTGTGACCTATACAGGTGATGAAACTAAAGGTGTAAATCCCGATCCCCAATTCCAGGCTCTGGAAGCCGTTTGGCAGATGGCTATCTTCTCCTGGGCCGACCCTCAATGACACAGCAATGCAGACAAAAGGCCAACAGAAGGCAGACCTACCTCACAGTTAGCTCAGTTGGTATAATGCCGTGTGGTCACGGAGATTACCCTGGTTCCAGCCCTACAAAAGACTTTTTTTTCAAAATTTCGATAGTTACGAGGGATTACAGGGCTCCTCACCCGCTGGTTTCGCTCTTATCTCAGAAGGACGATAATTTGGAGCACCCATCTCTAAAACAACCTTACATTTTTTGCGCAAGAGACGTCAATAAACCCATACCATACCATACCATACCATACCATACCATACCATACCATACCATACCATACCATACCATTACATAGAAAAGAGACCTACATACTACATATCGCATAACTTTAAAAAAGTCTCTACTCCTTCCCTTCCCGTGGTAGATTCCATCTGACATTTAGGGTATTACTTCAGATCGTAAATTAGGCTAGACGTCTTCGACTACTCGGGTTTACTTAACCGAGCTATTCAGTCCATAGAATAGGAGAATAGCACAGAGGGGGTGGGGCTGAGCACTTCAAGCAAATTTTTATCGATAATGAAATCTGTGTTTGAAGCAGTGTAAACTTTCACGATACATGTACTTTGATTTGACACATCTTAGGTTCATCTTTTTAATAATGCCGACTCAACTTTTCCACTAATATAATTAAGTTAACTCCCAGGAACTTTATGAATACCCCCCCCCCCCCTTCCACATACACAAAAAAACACAATCAAACAAGAAAAACACATTCGAAAACAAACTAGAAGTGTTCAAACTGGCGTCAATTCAGAACCTCCCCCCCCCACCCCCAAGTATCAATCTAATAGTAATAGTCGCTGACATGTACAAAACATTCTACTGAAAGGGATAAACGTCTAACCGACTTTCTGGATCACCACTGGCTCGCATTCTCTCTGCCTCCTCAGCACGATGTGGGAGTGAGCTCTTGTGGCACAGCGAAGCAAGCAAGGCGAGTCGTTAGTACACGAGGTAAGACATTGACGACTCGAATTCCTGCTTTGTTAGAGCTTCTCGAGGCTGTCGAGTGAATGCTTCAGGCTCTCTTATACAACATTTTTATTTCTACGTTCATGGTGCTGAGTTGGCACCTATCCTTCCTTCGAATTCCGGCCCAGGTAGAGATTTCTAGAATGCAGGTTGCTTTTTCGTTCGCGGAATTGTAACAGCACTCCTAATTTACTTTTATTATTGTGTTTTCGAGACTTGTTGAAACCCATTAGTCCAATTCCGACTCTGAAGTCGGGGAAGCTTTTACGGCTCTCTTATGTATCTTTTACCGCAGGGAACACTGCTCCTGTTTAATTGGCATTTATTTTAACAAGTGTGAGCTTTATCCTGCAACAGTACAAAAACAACAACAAACAAGCAACTATACAAATTAACAAACGGGAAAAAAGAAAAACAAACAAGCAAAAAACAAATAAGAGTACCAAAACAAACCAAAAGCAAAAAACAAAACAAAAACAAAACAAAAGAATAACAAAAACAAACAACAAAATGTAACCCAAAAACAATAAACAAGAAAAAAACTGAATTAAAAAACCCAACAATTCATTCAGTCACATCTTGCTATTATCATTCACACAAAATATAGATATC
>NW_004797446.1:332907-333560 GCF_000002075.1 Aplysia californica
GGGGGTGGGGTTTGGGGTTTGGGAGGGTCTATATTATACACTGTGAATGTCACTCAGCGCTGAAACTCCACATATCTTTATACCTATTAGTCCATATCACGCAGTACTAAAACTCTGCATATCTATATAGCTATTAGTATTAGTCCATGAAAAGGTTTATATCGTGCCATAGTGATCGCCCTAACGAGATTTCTACCACCCGACACCCTCTTCCTCCACCCCCACCCCTTGGTCTTCCGTTATCGTACCCTCAACCCTTTCTTCATCGCCTTCTTCTTCTACATCGATCACCAACACTTCCCGATCTCTTCCATCAACAAACCCCGCCCCTTTCCCACCGTCTCTGAAGGCGCCACCTATCGGGGACGTCAACATCTCTGCGTTGCCATGGAGACGGCGTGAGCAATTGGGGCAGGTGGCTTCGCACTCTAAGAAACCTTAAAGTAGGAGCACACAGAAGCGCAGATCAGGGGACGGAGTGCTCGTTCTTGAGACTCTGAGACGACAGCATCGCAGAACGTTCTGGTTTACAGCTAGAAGGGTTAATCCTTAATCTATTCCGGGTTCACAATAAGATATATATGATATTGGACAAGCATTCATCACATGCTCACCCACCCACCCACAATAACATACAAACACACACACACACA
>NW_004797446.1:336631-338067 GCF_000002075.1 Aplysia californica
TTCTTCTTCTTCTTCTTCTTCTTCTTCTTCTTCTTCTTCTTCTTCTCTTCCTCCTCTTCCTCCTTCTCCTCCTCCCCGTCCCCCACTTCATCTCCTCCCACTCCTGCTCAATATCACTAACACCTCATCGTCATAATCATCATACCTATCAAGTTATGTCGTTTGGCCATCAAGTACTCTGTCCTGCAGATGTCATTCTCCAGGGCCAGACACTCATCTCTACAGATCTTCCTCGGGGTCGGCCTGTCCGCTGTCTTGTCGCACAGAGGGAACGCGTGGTAGCACAGGGACTGGATCCCATACTGTTGGCAACGCTGACTCATGTGGCTAGACGCCTGGATCACCGCGAAGGCAGCTGGTGGGGACAAACAAAATAAAGGAATTTGTAGAAGTACTGTGAATGATGAGTTTGAGTCTTAGTAAGCTTAAGTAGAGGTTTTACGCGCTCGCAACTGCATAAAGTCACATGAGCGCCAGAAGATTAGGGGGGGTTACAAGAGAGTAACAAACATAAAAAAGAACAAGGGGAGATAAGGACGATAGATGTTTCTTAGGAAAGAAGAAGCAAACCACAACAGAGCACCCGCTAACCAACCACAAGTTTTAGTCTTAGTATGAGTCTTACGGCACTTGCAACACAATTAGGTCATATGAACGCCGAAGATACGAGGTGTTACTAGAGAGTAACATACAAAGAAAAGAAGGAGATAATGATAATAGATGTGGTGTTTGGTGGAAAGGAAGGAGCAAACCACAACAGAATGCCTGCAAACCACTTTACAGGACTGTGAGAAGCATGCAGAAAAGTATGTTGGTCAAAAATAGAGAAAGCATGTACAGAGGGCGGGGAAGGAAGGCCTCAGCTGTTTCTTTTTATACCATTGAACTGCATCTAAGTACGGTGATGGTAGGAAAATAATTAGACCTATGGAGAACGGAAAAAGGAGTAACATTAGTTGTAGCTTACCACCACTTAATACTATAACGTCAACTTTGGCCCAGAACTGTAATGTATTATAATATACGGTTCAGTATATAATGTTTTACCAACTGAGCCCCTCTCACCCACCCTTCCCCCTCCTAAGCAACAACAACAACAACAAAACAACAACAACAACAATAACACCAGTAACAACAACAACAACAACAATATAAACAAACAATAACAAAATTGGTAAAAACCGAGACGTCTCGGTAAAAACCCATCAGATTTGACCAGGACAATGGATACAGAATAAAAAGAGGGCCAAAACGCACAAGAGTTTTGGCCAGTAAACCACGATAGAGAAGCAGACAAAACGGAGGTATTGTGTGTCTTAGCAATGCCTCCAACGTCACACTTTCACGTTGTTTTGGAATAGTCAAATACTATATTTATAAACAAAGACAAACGCCAAGCTCCCCTTCTCTCTCTCTCTCTCTCTCTCTCTCTCTCT
>NW_004797446.1:339304-340673 GCF_000002075.1 Aplysia californica
CTCCCCTTCCCCCTTTTACCCCATTTACAAAGGTCATCCGTCAGACCGCCGCGCGCCGTTGGAATCGATAGAAGATTGTGTTCCTTCTCACTGCTAGATGGCGTCACTGCCCCACTAGCTCCTCACTGGCGCCACCTTACAGGGTTATTAATGGGCGGAGCTATCAATTAAGGTGTCCCTTACAAGAAACAACGTGTCCACCACTCCGGGGAGAGGGAGAGAGAGAGAGAGAGAGAGACCTTGTCCCATGTCGCATCCATCACAGGAAGCTGCCGGTTATTGCTACACCCAGCACGTCACTGAGGCTCGTGGCTCGCGGGCTTGCACAGAACTGAGTGCTATACTGCTAGACTGCTAGGCATTACACCAGCCACCATAGCAAATCAATAAATCTAAGAAATATATGCTAGCCACGAAAAGGACCGAAAGATCCTAAACAATGCTCTCCATAATTCTATATTATTACTATCCACAAGAGCAGTAGATCGGTATTGAACAAAGCGCTTTCAAAGACATAGTTCAAAGAGCAGATTTCCGTCTTTTTTTATTTAACAAATTCTTGCTTGTTCTTTTATGGTGCTTAAAATATAGAACTACTTTTAACAAATTGTTTATCACATACGTTTTATAAAATCCCTACCAACTTACCTCGTGATTTTTTTTAATCACAGAAAATCTCACTATCAAAAGACAACGACCTGAATACGAAGTATTCAAGAGTTTTATATTTCTATAGATGCCACTCGCCAAACAATATCCGTCCAGTCTAAAACTTATATGACGTCAGTGATGTAAACTTCTTGATGAAAGGACGAATTCGTTTTAAACGGGTACTTTGTAGTGATTAAAGAACACACTGCAAAACAAAAGAAACAACAGATATAACAACAAAGACAACAAAATATAGAACAATAACAAACAACATCACTTCAAAAAAAAAAATTTTAAAAATTGTTCTAAGACGTGGAATTCCAAATAATAGGTCAGAAACCAAGGCCAAGGACGAGACGACGGTCAAGGACGATTTGGTAAAACTAACCCATATATTTCTCCTCGGCGCGACTCTGAGTGAGCTTGGAGGTGACGTAGATGCTCATGTTGCCAACGAACTTGGCACAGGTGGATCCTCTGTAGATCTGGCAGAATCCGTCTCTTGGCTTGTCACTGCATTTGATAAAGAATGATGATAATAATATGAGTACAAGGAGAAGAGAAAATGCGAGTAATATCTTTCACCTTTGTCATTCATACAATTATGTTGTGAGCCTTTTCAATTGGCAGAACCATCTTACTTCTGCTCCGCATCGTTTTTCTCGACGGCTCTCTCCTCCCTCGCTGCTCTCTCTCTCTCTCTCTCTCTCTCTCTCTC
>NW_004797446.1:344423-345764 GCF_000002075.1 Aplysia californica
AGAGAGAGAGAGAAAGAGAGCGTAAGAGATAGATAGAGAGAGCTAGAGATAGAGGAAAGGAGGACACAGAGATGCCCTATCCAATTGCCTTCTGAGTTCGTATAAAATGAGTTGAACGTGAGAACCCTAGGACACAAACGACACAGATCTATCCCCAGAGACACCGGGAAATTTTCACCCCGAGGTCATCAAACACCAGAACTTTTGGGGAAAAATATTAAGACGCCCCAATCACCAATCTGTTATTTCCCCTAATGCATCGGCGAAACCAAGCGGAACTATTTCGTTCCGGGCAAGCAGAAACAAAAACCACATTTCAACATTTCCTCCTTAGCCGGAGGTGTGTGTATCCAGACGCCCAAAATTTTTCGAGGGGGAAAGATCAGCTTTGGATTTTTGGCGGTTCTCAATCTAAATTATAAGGGGAAAGAATGAGGCAAATTGGCACCAAGCGTCCGATCCTGTCCACGAGAAATCTCAACATTATTTAAGCGACTTGTATACAGATGTCTAGTATTCGGCTTTATTTAGCCAGATAGTATACAAACCTCGTACATCTGAACTTTTTTTCCCCCGCCATAATTCGCGTTGCAAAGCGGAGAGCGAGCGGATTTGTTTATGCTGTCCAAACCGGAATCTTTCTTTTCCTTTTTCGCTGTGCTTATCTCCCCTTCCGAACTAATGGACGACAGGTCTGCAGCGATACTATGGTGTATTTGTAAAGAGATTTTAAGAGAACTGTAGTTTATTCGCTGCCCTAGGCTACTTTAGCAGTGGCGTTAGTGACTTCCCATTTCCTGTACTCTTTATGGAAAAAAACAGAAGGTGTGTTTTCTTTGCCCTCCGGTAGATTCTTCGAGGGCTGAACTTTGACTCCTTGGTAAGAAATACCAGGTTTCTATACACTATACAGTATAGAGTATAGAAACACCAGGATTCTGTACACTATACAGAAAAAACGTATACACGTCCTACGACAACAGGCACACAAATGTATCTACACGATAGTTTGTAATTCAAGCATCGGAACTGTGTTTATTTGATGTAGTTTCCATGGAATTTATATTGTTCCAAAAGGCATGGCAATTATGTATAGACAAGATGAGATACGTATCTGTGTACGGTCCTCACATTAGACATCCTAATAACATTACTCAAAGAACAGTATGAAAAAATTCAACATACAAGCTATGGCCTGATCAAAACAACAACAACAACAACAACAACAACAGCAACAAAAAAGAACACCGAAGATAGAAATAGCCCGAGAGAAAGTAAGAGAGAGGGATAGATAGATAGATAGATAGATAGATAGATAGATAGATAGATAGATAGATAGAT
>NW_004797446.1:349671-351217 GCF_000002075.1 Aplysia californica
CCCAAATTCACCCCGCTCCCAAAACATTCATAGCCATGTATCCAGTCTATTCAGAGACTCCCAGTAACAAGAAACCGCTACACCCTAAAGCTAAAATTTTTAAGTGCCCCCATGCCTTGCTTTGTATACATGAACACAGTTTTGTATTGATAGGGTCCCTATTTCGCCTATCTTTTACCCAGTCTATACCCTCTAATCGTTAAACACAAAACTGAAAACGATCAGAGAAAGAAAAACAAATTCAAAACATCCTTAACTCCCTGGCGCCCGGTAGGGCGATCTGGGCTGGGCGGAAGAGGGGGAAGGCACTGCGTCTGCGCACTCCAAAACGAAAGGGAAAGTAAGCGATATGCGGAGGCTAGATTTTCAGTGTCAGGTAAAAGATGGACGCAAGATTGTTGGGCTGCGCGGTGTCATTCAAATGCACTCAAGGACAGATATGATCCTGTTTACGCTATTAAGAGTTAATTTCAAGATGGATCTACGCGTACGCGACTTCCGCCCGTCTCCACCCTATCCTATATCCATAAGTGCTTCTTTCTTTTCCGGGAAGTAAAGCAAGAGATAACTGAAGTCCCACCCTATGTAATCTCATCCCCTCTTTCCCCTAAAACATACTACGTCCTTCTTATACTCTTCTAATCCATTTCTTTTCTGATGGGTCTCAGTCCATTTTTTTTCATGAATACATACATCACTCACTTTTCTAGACCACATAATAATATATTGTTCCGCTTTTCACGCTTTTTTTTAAAGAAAAAAAATGCCATCGCTACATAATCGCCTCTACAACTTTTCTTATTCAAATTTGAAGTAGAAATTATACGCACACATTCAACTGAGTAAATAGCATCGATCGTCGCGATACAGAGAGAAACATTATTGTAAACTAACACTAAACATTCAAGTATACTTAATGATAGTGCAAATTCAATTGCAGACATAGACGTCTACTCATTGAAAACATAGACTTCTTTTAAAAAGTATATTATAAGAATATGTATTTATATAATAAAACATCTTTAACCACAGCCATCTGAAAATAGAATGTTACCTGAAACCCATACTCACACACCATCCCACCCCTTTTCCCCCTTTTTCAATCTCGCCTCATGGAAACATCTACCCGAAACCTCAGCCGACTTAAAATCCAAAACAAAACAAGGATGATAAAAATGCAGTGCATTTATCTACAAAAAGACACGACACCGGCAGGCTGGGTTTGGATTTACGAGGAGACGATTGTACATAGCGCCTAATTAGGCTTCCTTTTGACACTGGCAGTCGATCCGACGCTGATTAATAAAATAAATTGGTGTGCAGAAGCAAAATGTGGTGAAATGTGGAGAAAATACGTGCGGACATGTGTGACATATTATGGTCTTAGCTTTGCCTACAGATGACATCGGCTGATATCTTGTGTCTGTCACGACACGAAAGTGAAGTGGTTGGTGGTGGGGGGAGGGGGTGGGGTTAGAAGGGGAGGGAAAGAGGGACAGAAAGAGAAAAGGAGAGAGATAGAGCGAGAGGAGAGAGACGGAGAGAG
>NW_004797446.1:353492-354386 GCF_000002075.1 Aplysia californica
AGAGAGAGAGAGAGAGAGAGAGAGAGAGAGAGAGAGAGAGAGAGAGAGAGACAGAGGCATAAATGGGCGTGGAGAGGGAGGGAGCGTGCAAATGGGGGAAAAACCACATTTTAAAAAATGACAAAAAGAGTACTCACTCTCCACCTTCCACCACGTCAGTGTCAGTGGGGTAGTCGTCATCGTTGTTGTTGCTGCCACCTTGAGACTTGGAGGGCGGAGGATTTTCTGCAATCAACCAAAGGAAGAAAAGAAAATCGGTTAACCGACCAATCGACTTACCCTTAACTGAATCAACCGCAAAGAATATAAGCGATAGTAAATAAACAAAGGAACGGAGAAAACAATAGAACAATAAGTCGATACGGGAATGAATCATTTATTAAGAGATTGAGTGGTCAATCAACAAGCCAATGGTCTACTCCCAACTTCAATTAATAATTAAATCTTCTCAATTTCGTCAATTACTCTGTCGACAATCAAGACGAAAGCTTGTCGCTGAGAAGCTGTTTAGCCGCGTTTACAATGGTGGCTGCATCTCGCTCGCCAGGAAAAGAATCACAAACATTAAAAGAAGTAGAGAACGAACAGAAGGCCACACTCGGGATGCCATCAAGCGAGAACCCTCACCTATATGAAAGAGCTTTTCACCATAAAATTAACTTACCCTCGTTTTTCCCTATTCCAGGGACTCCGTAAGGGTAACAAAGTTATCGTCGAATGAGGTTTTAGAAACACGAGTCAGAATAATCACTGTCTAAAATCATAGTGGACAATTAAAATTCCATACTTCTCTGTCTTCACCAAGAGTACAAGTTCGAGTCCAACTCTCATCGTCAGACATTAACCTAATTTTTTTTTTTTTGGGGGGGGTGTATTTTAGTTGTAAGAGAGAGA
>NW_004797446.1:359435-360580 GCF_000002075.1 Aplysia californica
GGGGGAAGGGAGGGAGAGAGACAGAGAGAGAGAGAGAGTTGGTGCCATTGGTACTTGAATTGGTTTGTAAAAGAAATTAAATATTAAAAAAAAAATATCGTTATAGTGATACGTCCCCATCGACATCATTTAGTTCATTCAGAAACCGGCTGTTTGTTATTTCCAACCTGGGCTCAGAGGCTGAGAGGGATATAACGTGCCAGCAGCACCACCTCCCCCCTCCCCTTTTGATATACTGGATAAAATGTTAAGCTTTTAAAAATTGTACAATATTTATGAGATGGGGGTCTACAATTTCTGATAGTATCTGGCAAAGTGGATGGAAAACCATGATACATTTAGACAACAGCTCCTTGACACACTCCGCGTGCAAAATTCAAGAATTCAAGAAAGATCCATAGGGGATTCGAACCAGGTTTACCCGCATCAGATTCCACCAATGCAATACCTTTGAACTAAAAGCTCATCCATAAAATTGCCATGGCTGCAGCGTGTCACGTATTCTCAAAGTAGCAGTCAAAGCGGTCTTCAAAGAGAAGCATATACGACGAGCATTTGCAACAAATTTCCTTTAATTTGTAAAAACCGAAGAGATTTAATTAGTATGCTATTTTAGTTTTCCAACGAGAGAGCGTGCGCTAACTGCGAAGAAGACAATCGAAACATTTGATACACCCAAGAATGCAGCAGTGTTCACATTACAGGTACAGGTAGTGTCAGTTTGACGTAAAGATTGTAAATAGAAGCTTGGTTCTATTTCTAGTACAAATAAAAAGTAAAAGCAACAGCTATCTATTGTAGGAGAGCATTATCAGAGCAACTCAAAAAGGGTAGCTATATCTGTTTACAGGTAATAGGAAAAGAGTAGCGAGGTATAGGGCGAGGTGGTATCAACACAAATGCAGCATATCTCTATATTCTCTCTAATGCTCTCTCTGTCTCTCTATCTATTGGTCTCAGTTGAACAGACACACACACACAAACACACACACACACAAACACACACACAGAAATATACACAAACACACACAAATGGACAGGCGCTCATGTACAGATACAGACACACACGTACAAACACACACACACACGTACAAACACACACACACACCGACACAGACACACACACAAACACAGTAAAACACAGA
>NW_004797446.1:361601-362691 GCF_000002075.1 Aplysia californica
CTCTCTCTCCACTCACATACAGAGACACAAACACACACATACCCCCCCTCCCTTCACACAAACTCTCTCTCTCCCCTCACTCTCTCTATCTGCTATCCCTCTCTCTCCCTCTCAGTCTTTCTCTATTCGTGCTTGTACGCTAAGATCACACCCCATCCCCCTCTCTAACTGTGCATCACTCACGCCCACCCACCAACCCCTCCTCCTCTACCTAATTGTGCACTCCCCACCCCCTCCCCTTTCTTCTCCTTAAAGCCACGGACCCCGGAGACCAGTCCTCACGACCCGACGGCACTCCGTAAGAACCGTCTGCCCTCACGTCAGATGCCAAGCCGGGATATTTACGAGCGAAATTCCTTAAACCGTTTCAGACCTATCAACCACCTCTTTATGCTCGCTTGTCAATAATCGTGTAGGTTCGACACGCAGAATCGATTCCCCCAATTCAATTTACAAAACCCATAACGATTACTTTGTACCTCGACCTGATGACAGCAAATGCAAAGACTTGAGTTCGTCGTTATTTCCTGCGGAAGTTTATCTCACCGGGAATTAAATTCCAATTTTCGTTTCTTTAATAGGTTTCTTGTTAACACTCAAGAGATTACTAACTGGTTTTTGGTGAAAGGTACACTGCAGGCGGAGAACAATCATCTTTTCTTGGACGGCTGACATTTAAGTCTACTGATGCACGAGTCCATTGCATTGCTGGTACGTAGCCAAAAAATGTGGTGCGTGTCTAAAAGACTGCAAAGCTGTATGTCCGCCATAGATCGGACATTTTACACTGATATGGGCAGGTTCGCCATTGTTTTGTTGAATTCGCGTGAGATTTCCAGTAGGAGGGATGGATTAGACGTCAATAAGTGAGCAATCTAACATTACTGCCAAAGGCAAGCATCTCAACGAAAGAGGAAGCGAACGAATGATTGATTGTAACTTTGTACACATGTATCGCCGCGCTTTAGATCATTTTGAAGGAGACTTGCTTCTGTCCACACGGACGGTGTCAGACTGGGTAGGATAGAGAGATCATTAGAGAGAGCGAGAGAGAGAGCGAGCGAGAGAGAGAGAGAGAGAGAGAGTGTGT
>NW_004797446.1:363163-364640 GCF_000002075.1 Aplysia californica
CAGAGAGAGAGAGAGAGAGAGAGAGAGAGAGAGAGAGAGAGAGAGAAGTTGGAAAGAGATGAATTGACGTCTTCAACCTAGACTGAGTTCAACAGCAAGTACGCGTACAAGGAAGTGGATATGTAAAAACCAAACGTCTGTATGTATGAAGTGAGACATTTTTGTCGTATCCAAGCGAATACTGCTCACAGAACACAATAGTCGATACCTCAAGCTAAGGGAGAAGAAAACCAAATTTAAAACCAAATCAAAAGCAAACTTTGGAGCTAGACACCGAACGTCAATGGTGGGTGACCCGAGACGACGCCTGGCGGCTAGAAAAACGGCCGGAGCTGATTACGTTTTTATTTTGGTATAACAATCCAACATGGCCGCTTAGTGTCTACCCATTCTCAGCTATTTTCTTCACGAAATGCCAGTAAAATGCTGTTTAGATTACGCCCGTTTTCAACAAACATGTGTTGATAGCGCCGGTGAAAGCAATTACACTTTAATAGGTGGGTTGGGCACATGTAAATAACCTCTCCACGTCGCTCTTCTTTCCTTCTAGTTTACTTAACCCTCACGTTGTCCTTCCCCCCTATAACCCCGACTCCAGAGCATGGCATTAAAATCTAATCTCAAGATGTCCAAATTCGATTAGGTCTGGAGTTTGTGAATCCAAAACAATGGTGATTGTAAATGTTTTGCGCTCCCACTGACACAATTTAGATCGTTTACAAGGCAGGCTGTAAGAAGTTCTTTCTATAAGGGTCAGTTCGTTTCGTTTAGGGTAATACATCCAGCAAAAAGATAAATATATAATCAATGAAGTAAATGTCCTATTTGGGAACCAAATTCAGACATTTTTCACTAAAGGTAAAGAGCCAGTCCAAAGCATCAATGACATTGGTACAAAGCTAAAGATACCTTATCTAAGTGTCTCTTGGAAAATGGAAAAGTAAAAGGTTTCAACCAAGTAGAACTTCACTATAAGAAAAACAACAACAACCACAGGTGATTAAATAACGAAAGACACATAAAAACTGCTTTCGTCTCTTAGTTTGAAACAGCTTTTTGCATTGTATTAAGAAAACAGCCTTCAGTTAGAACTTATTCATTGATGAGGTATCCTTGAATGGACCTTACTAACCGTGGAATGAAGCAACTCATAAATATCTGCCAATTTTAGCGTTATCGAAGTACACGTTCAAAAATGGAAGAGGATTTTTGTGACATCTTATCCGTCTCTGTCAGTGTCTCAAATGCACCCTTTAAATAGATTTGCAAATTGAAACACCATAATTGGACGTGTCAAAATATCTGAATATCGTTGACAGCAAAACTTTCCTCGGAAATAGATGGTACTGGGTCTCTTTGGGTCATTGCATTTGACTCAACTAGAGTCATTTGCATAAAAAAATAGAAAACACATCTTTTAATGGCGATAACAAACTAAACTTTAAATTGCTGGAAATAAAAAACCAAAAAATTCTAG
>NW_004797446.1:364740-365959 GCF_000002075.1 Aplysia californica
AAAAATCACCAAAAAGAAAAACAAACAAATATCCCCCTTCTTTAAAAAAAACACCTCAAACCCAAAAAACACAAACACGGACCCAAATAAGACAAAATACACCCCAACCACCCTCCCTAAAAACGAATATACAAACCACATTTTTAAACACCCGCAAAAGCACTTAAACGAAAGCTTGACATCTTGAATTAAGGAAACCCCCCCCCCTCCTTTTTTTTCCTCCCTCGAACGCCCAAAAAACAAACAAACACACAAACCCAAAAGGCCCAAACAAATTAAATAAAAAAAAAAAAACCTCGACAAAAAAAACACCAACATTTTTAATATCGTGCAGTATGATAGCGCGCTCACCTAGAACCCCAGGCCGTGGGTTTGTGTCCCATCCTGCGGTCGCTGGGGTCATTGTTGATGATGACGTCATCCTTGTACCAGCTGTAGTTGGGGATGGGGTTGCCCGTGATCTCGCAGCGGATGCGAACTGCCTGGCCGCGGTACTTCGTCACGTTCTTCATCACATAGTCCAGCCGGATGTAGCCGTTGCCTGGTAACGAGACAAGCGGAAGCAGGAGTTTAGATGAGGTGGTTGGGGGGTGGGGTGGCGCCATAACCTCTGACTGTTCCTTTAAAAAACGGTGAGACCCAGTAAGTGCCTTTACGTAAACATTGAGAAAAAGCCTTTTTTCTTTTTTTTCCTACATTCGTGAATTACAAGTTTTGTTCTTTTCAAATGCAGGTGTTTTAACGCCCCCCCCCCCGGTCGACATGATTTATATAATTTAGGAGGTGGGCTTTAAACCTGCCTTTCAAGGTGAACCCGGGCAGAGAGGGATACAACGCAGGAGAAAAGCATTACAACGTGGAAATGTCTAAGATTTCTACTTGATGAAAAAGAGGATGAAAGACGGGACAAGGATCAATAAAAGTGATACAACAAATTAAAGTAGAAAGCTGAATGTTTCATTCAACAATACCTGGACTTACTGGTTTTTAACACATCGCTGTAGACTTTGCACAGACCAACTGATGTATTTCACAGGACAACGATTTATATGCCAGGTTCTTAAGATATGATTTTGTATTCAGTGTTTGGACGCTAGTTCGGTGTTAAATGGACAGCACAATTAAATAACAGAGAGAGAGAGAGAGAGAGAGAGAGAGAGAGAGAGAGAGAGAGAGAGAGAGAGAGAGAGAGAGAGAGAGAGAGAGAGAGAGGTCGTAT
>NW_004797446.1:369393-371095 GCF_000002075.1 Aplysia californica
GAATAGATAGATAGATAGATAGATAGATAGATAGATAGATAGATAGATAGATAGATAGATAGACAGATAGATAGATAGATAGATAGAAGAAACAAAAGAGGGAAAGACGGACAAACATAGACAGACAAGGATGTACACATAGACAGAATTCCCAAGGGAGCAAACATTTTACGCGCAGCATTCTTGCACACTAGGCGTGACATTTTTCTAAACACGAAAAGGTTATCAAGAACGCGGAAACGTAACTTTAGTTCCAACAGTGACTTCAGAAAATGCCTGTGTCTACGACAGAGGGTGGGGGTCGGGTTTTTATTATTTTTATTTCATTATTTTGTTCAGAATCTCAGACAGAGGCTCGAGGGTGCTATCATTTGTCCTCGTTAGCACTCTCACTCCATCTTTTCACCCGCAAGGTTCTGAGATATCAGGAGGTTTTTTTCTGTGACCTGGGCAAAATATCACACATGGATGTAGCTAATATCAAACGTAGGAGCCGAAGAACTTTGCTATTTGAAACACACCAAAAACATGACCACACTGTGTTTTCAAAATCGTGATCAACAATCCGTCCGTCCATCCGTCTGTCCATCCATCCATCCATCCATCCATCCATCTTTCTATCCTTCAGTCTTCTTGGTGTATTGTTTTACACTTCCTACCCTGTAAACGATGACGTATATGAGGCAGCATTTAGCCAATGAGTGCCATTAAAATAATGACAAACGGCAGTTAGTAAAGGAAAGGATTGATCATGTTCTGAATAACAATATAATTCCGATTTTCAAGAGAAGAACGGGTTTTTTTTCTTTGGTTTTTAGTACCCTCCTTTTTCTTCTCTTAAATCCTGTTCAACTCGGACTCATTGCTCGTTGTCTTTCTCCGTTTCAAGGTAACCAGAGACTTCATCTTTGCGTTCGATGTCCCGTAATAGTTTATAATTTATTTTCTTACCCTCCCTTAGAACTTGTTTGTTGTGTCAATCTGTATTTTCGCTCGTATTACCATCCTTGTGCCTTTTTTTTTTTTTTTGACACACCGTATTTCTCCCAAGACGTAGGTTTTCTTTCTTTTAGTTATGAATTTAAAACCATTAAAAAAATAAAACAAGGAAAAAACCCAACAAAAACAAAACCAAAGTAAAAGAATTAAAAGAAAACCAGCAATCCAAAACAGAGCATCGCTCAAATTTGATGTAAACAAAACAGGATACACAACTAGATCTAACAAAAAAATAAATAATTTAATCTTCAGTAATAGATAATATGTATGATCTACATAATTTAGTAAGAGACCAAAAACTTAACAGTACAGTGCCAAGCAAGCCTTGTATCTCGGAACCACCGGGGCATCCCCGTATAAGCGACAATACATCTCAACGGAGAGCACACAAGGCACAAATTCATCAATGATAAAAGCCTGTCTCGGATATCTGCAGTCTTGACTTCATCTCCTAGCTCCAATCTCATACCATTCTTCCTTTCCTTCTCGCAGAGACACCAAATCCGTCCCAGAATTTTACTGAGCTTTGTCTAGAACCGGATCCTGTCTGACTATCTGACTCCACGCCCGTCTGTCTGTCCATCAATTTGTCTGGGCGTCTGCTTATTTAATTGTGCGCACACTGAAGCTGTCTGTCGGCAATGCTCTCTCTCTCTCTCTCTCTCTCTCTCTCTCTCTCTCTCTCTCTCTCTCTCTCTCTATT
>NW_004797446.1:373747-375225 GCF_000002075.1 Aplysia californica
TCAATTGAAGATTTGTATACAGAAACAAACTTAACATCATGGTATTATGACAACAAATTCAAACAGTAGAAACCTTCTTTAGGTAACCTTAGAATCACCACAGAACCCCCCCACCGAAACACAAAGATATTGACACATAAATACGCTAGTTGCGATTTAAGTCAAACTAGAAAATATGAAGAGCAAATTGGAGATAGACATCACAACACCCTTCCCCACACTTTTGAAGCTGGCGTTATGCAAACTAGAATTCAATTCACCGTACATGGAAAAGGTTGCAGGAGCTTAGACCTAACTCAATGAGAACATTTGGGGCTAGATTTCATACACCTTATCCAAAATCATAAATACGCATGATTCAACGTGTCATATAGCAGTAATATAACACAAACAAACAAGCAAAAGGACAATGACAGCAGAGGAAAATAAATAGAAGAGAGAATCTGAAAAATTCAAAAGAATTCATTTCCTCGTTTCATGTTGATCGCAAATGTGCAAAAAATTATTGCCAAGCAAAACTCTGAGACACTTTACAAGACTTGGCATGAGTTATCAAAAGGTGCCAAGGTCTTGCGCCCAATTCCGCAGCGCACCGAAAAGCACCAATCGTCGAGGTGCGGTTTATAAATGGCTTTGCTGATGGCGCGCAAAAAATGATAAACGGGTAACGTTCTTATGAGGTTAAATATTTACTTCTGATCAACTGCACTGCGTGCGGGGTAGGGTTTCTTACTGCTGGGAGCGTTTGGGGCGCCGAAGGAATACACCGCCGAGGTTCTCAAAACATTTCCAAGTGCGAGACGTGAGAAATTAAAACCGAATCTTATTAAATCAAGCTGATTTTATCGTGGATGTCTACGGAAGTTATATATACGTTTTCCGACGCAAGAGATCTTACTCGTTGTTGACATGTTACGTTTATAGATAAGCAGACATAGAGAAGACCATGGTTACGGTGAACGAAAAGAGAGAGGGAGGGAGGGTAGGGAGATGAAGAGAGGGAGAGAGAGACAGGCTGAGAGCCAAACAGAGAGAGAGAGAGAGAGAGAGAGAGAGAGAGAGAGAGAGAGAGAGAGAGAGAGAGAGAGAGAGATCAAAGGGGGAGAAATGGCTTTCTTGTTTCTCGTCTGTTTGCTTGGCGACATTATGAAGTTTATCTTTTGACTAAATTCCGTTGAATAAGTTTTTGTGTGTGCTCTGACCAGTTCAATTTTCTGACCCGGCACGATCATACAGATCCGACCAGTCGGGACAGTGGGCACACTAATTAACAAGGCATATCTTAGTAAAATCTCGCCATTAGCAACAACTCACGATGAAACGGACTAAATGCGATGGCAGGCAGCTAACATTGCCAATTAGCTGGTATAAACATCAGGCTGTCTTTCTAAATATAGATAATACATGGCACGATCAATCACAATATAGGCGTTATGGTCGAGAGAGAGAGAGAGAGAGAGAGAGAGAGAGAGAGAGAG
>NW_004797446.1:380225-381766 GCF_000002075.1 Aplysia californica
AAGTTCTTCTTTTATTCTTTTCACAAGAACTTAAGGCCGCCAATATCTCCACACGACCAATGATCCTGATCCGATCCAGGGGGGTCCCACGAGAACGACTTAAACCTCCACACCTTCACCAAGCACCAGCAAATCCCCCCAGCCTGTCCACATAGCCCTCTACACAATGTTATCTCCAACCCCTCAGCCACTGGCACGGACAGCCGACTCGGGGCTGGCGGCACTGACACCCGCAACATGAAAGACATCCTGACAGATGAAATCGCCATCAATTAAAAGGCGGTGCCGGGCAACCAAAGACATCGACACTGATAACGGCTGACTCCAGAAACGAACCCGGGTACATGACGCAAAAACCAAGTGGAAACAGAACCCGAACAGAGAAAAAGCAAACAAGAGTTTACTGGTTCTCTTTCTTTGTATGGAAGCTATGCCAAATAAATTACGGAATGATGGAGGGTGATATTCTTATAAAAACTTTTGTTCGTAATTTTTTACTTAAAAAATAAATCTTTTCCTTTGACTATACATGTTCAACAAAATGTACTTTAAAATCTCAAGTGAGTGCGCTCATCTTTTGTCAAGTCTGTTAGTTTTCTCAAATGCACGAGGTATAGCCAAAAAATAAAATAGGCGTCTTTAACTAAAATGCCAAAGGTAGGGTCAAAGTTCAATAGTGAGGGGATAGGGTGGTGGCAGAAGAAGTGGAGAAAGGAGTGAGAGTGGTGGACAAAGGAGTGAGAGTGGGGGAGAGAAAGTGTTGAACACACAGACAGACAGACAAACAGACCGACAAACAGATAGACAAGGAGGTATCGAGGAAGAGATCAAAAAGGGGAGATGGGAGACATCGAGAAAAGACAGACAGACAGACAGAGAGACAGACAGACAGACAGAGAGACAGACAGACAGACAGAGAGACAGACAGACAGACAGACAGGCAGATAAGGAGGTATCGAGGAAGAGATAGTTCAAAAACGGGAGATGGGAGACGTCCAGAAAAGACAGACAGACAGACAGACAGACAGACAGACAGACAGACAGACAGACAGACAGACAGACAGACAGATACACCACGGAGTGTGGCTTGAAAAAATCCCCCACCAAAACACACAGCAAAGTCACCACAGAAGAATAAATGTGAAGACAACCATCGAACAAGGCAGGTCGACTGCAGCCACTATTGTCCTTGTATAGCGATCTCAGTCGCACCGCTACTGTTGAACGTTGTGTGAAGAAGCAGCTGTCAGGACCTGGGGTAGGTAGGAATTAATGGCTCCATCTAAAGAGATTTATGCGTTTCTTACATACAGGCATTATTGGAAGGCACCAAATTTAGAATCGATTGAATCGATGCCGCGGCGAGGTTTGCAACATTTCTGACTCTCTCTGTCTCTGTCTCTTTCTCTCTTTCTCCTTGTCTGCCTCCCTCCCCTCTCTCCTCCTCCTCTCTCTCCCCGTCCCGTTTCTCTCTTTGTTACTCTCTAGGTCGCAAATAGAGTAGATACAGAGCACCTAACATGCTGGCCATCTGAAATCGT
>NW_004797446.1:385123-386278 GCF_000002075.1 Aplysia californica
CCCCACACCCCCATTGTGGACAGTTACTACTATTACAATACTTATCGTACACAGCTTCTCCTCATTTCAAAGGACAATTGTTCAGAAAGAAAGGAGAATACACATCAACGTTGTCATATTTGAGAGTGAAATCTTTGCGCACGCGTACATTATCTATCATCAAGTGGTCTGAGAGAGAGTGAGGAAGCATTCTTATCGGAATTATAAACTAAACGTGTGCGCGGGTTTTTCTTTTTTCTTTTCTTTTGTTGGGGGGGAGTTAGAAAAAGGAAGACAGGAGTGAAGTAGTATGCATGCATATATAAAACTCCAGAGGGACACTGAGGGTTGAGTTATCCGTCCACGATTCTCCTAGAAATGTGATATGATTCAACATAAGCGGAGTCTCTTGCCTCCCTGCCCCTCCCCCTCCTTTTCCAAAAAATATCACAAAAGCCTCTACCAGCAAGAACCAGATGGAGGGGGGAAACTTTCCGGGAATCTGAAAGACGCCATTAAAATGCAAGTTCCGAGGGGTGTCTACGATAAAGTGAACACGGCCCATAAAGTAGGGTTATGTGTGTGTGCGGAACAGTGCATGTTTAGTATAATGGCTCTTCCATTCCTTTGGACATCTGACCGCCTCCCTCCGCTGTCTCCGCCCCTGCACAGCGCCCCCTGGGTGGTGTAATATTTCCACGTTTATGTCCCCTGTCGTCCACTTCATTAGGATAAATTGTTTTCTACGAAGTGGGAAAAGTGATTACTTTTCCTTTATTTTCTAATTATCTGTGATTCATCCTTGTAGTGGGGTCTCATGTACGATGGTAAGGGGCGGACGAGGAGGAGGAGGTGGGGGAGGAGGAGGCAGAGGAAGAAGAGGGGGAGGAGGAGAAGAAGAGGTGATAAAGGGGAAATGCACAGGGACTTGGGTGGACACTGGTGGGTGTTTATTGGAAAGGGTGGCGACATGGAAGGACAAGGTGCTGCATCTCTTTATCTTCGTATGAGCCTGTGAACATTTTTACGAATGTGTCTGTTCGTGAGTTACTAGTAAGGTGCGTACAGGGGGGGGTTGAGGAAACAGGGTGGATAGAGGATACACACACACACACACTCACCCACAAACAAGCACAGTGAAAAACACCTTGCGAAGGAGAGAGAGAAAGAGAGAGA
>NW_004797446.1:390714-393506 GCF_000002075.1 Aplysia californica
TCTTCTTCTTCTTCTTCTTCTTCTTCTTCTTCTTCTTCTTCTTCTTCTTCTTCGTCCTCCTTTTTTCCTTTCCTTGTTCATGCCAATTCATTCCTTATTCGTATACGACATTTGGTATTGATTTTTCTTCACTATCCCTTGCCATCTTCCTCTTTTTCTCTTTCCCTCAATGCCTTTTCTCTTTTCCCTCCGTTATCCCCACTCCTTCTTCATTCAATCGCCCATAACAACGACCAGAAAACCCACAACTAATCGCCGAAAGCAGGATCCACGTGTCATGAACTGTGTGGCGTTGTATAAATATTTATTTCTGCTCAGACGTTTACGACTGATGTACTCCTGTAAAATATTTGGCACTCTCGTTAACTGTATAATTTCTACCACTATCCATATATTAAAATTGCAGATTTAACGTCAGATATGCAGGCAGTTTCATTCGATAACTGGGGGTAGCTCAGCGGCAGACACACATGGCTATGACGCAGGGGAACCATGAGTCGAATCTCTTAGAGGTATATTTCGAAACACAAATACATTGGACGTTTTAAAGGATTTAATCCTTGAAGTACAAAAGTTTGGAAATGGATACTGATGTGAAAGGAAGTCTTCATGATATTTGTGATATATTTCTGGCTTCATTCAGATTAAAGCATTTTCTGTTTTTCCTCCTCCTTCTCCTGATTTTTCCCACTACTGCTGTTGTTACTGCCACTGCCCCTCCTCCTCTTCTCCCCCCTCCTCCTCTTCCTCCTCCTCCTCCTATTAGAAGGTATAACCAAGTTTTCTTGTTAAAAAAGTAATCATTGAATGGGACGTTCAACTCAAACCAGCCCTGTACTGTCTGGTTTATCGAAGGCCCATCCTTCCATCTATGTTTGTGAAATTATACATATTCATCCAATCTTCCGTGTTCGCTTGATTCTCTCCTCCATCTCTCTTGTTTTTCAACGCAAAGGTTTTTCCGTACACCAATAAGACCATAAGACCAAACCCGCCATCTTCGTTCACCTCCTCTCTTTTCTTTTGTTTCTCTTCTTTTCCCCGCCCTTATCGGAGTAAGAACACACAGCCCGTGTCTCGTAGTCCGTATTTGCCTGCAAGCAACACTTCTCCGCTCACACAGACAGACATTCGGGACGGTCCGCCGACAAACTGCAATTTGAATGGAATCTCACTGGCTCTGGTTCAATCGCTGCGTCACATAAAAAGTGGTGGAGGAAAGTGCCGATACAAATTAATTAGATCTCCCAATAGAGACAGAATTCCTGCGTCCCTAGATACCGGAAGTCATCCCAGCACCTGCAATACTAAAAACACTTGTATCGATATTGAACCAGGATATCGTGTATTCGCTGAGGAAAAAGTCAGTGTAGATCGGCAGCAAAGCACGGCGTGATCATAACGGACACACGAGACTAAAGACTGTCAACACACAATAAATATAACTGAACATATTGTGAATAATATACATCCAACGCATATTCAAAAGCATATTAACGTACACACTTGCAGTCGTTGCTGCTTAACATAAATTATTGAGGACAACATGTTTAGTAGTTTTAACAGCGCCGCTGACAGAGATGTGTCATATGGGCGACCTACAAGACGAGTGGTTTCCAGTACGTATCACTATTATAATAAAAAGACCGCAAATTGTTATTCCTACCAAAGAACGCAACTTCATTAATTAAATGTATTTGGCGTATGTAACAGAATTTGCTGGTCATCATTACTCTTGAGTATACATTCTACGCCTGAGTCTTCTGTAGTCAGTCAGATTCACATAATATGGGCAGCCTGTTCAAGTTCGTGTGCGAGTTATCTTGTACTGACGACGCAATCTAGTGGAGAAATTTAACCCTCGTAATAGCCCAGGTCGACGGCTTAGCATGTATCATGCTGGATAAGGGGTGGTTAACTCTTGTTAAAATCCCCAACGAGGCGTCCTTCATCCTATGTTGTTTTGGGGAGTTTTCAGTCTACCATACACTCTAGCGAGGTCGCCTTTTGCATAGGCGGCCCGGATTTCTGATTCGTTGAAATTATTTTTTACGTCATTTAATACTCTAACCACTCTTAATTCTATGAGCATACCACACCCTGATACCATACCACACGGAACATAAAGCGACGTATCCGAATACTTCCTATTCTGTCCGAGCACGATACAGGCCGGAGCTTCTCTCGTGTCGGCAGCGACGCCATCAATACATTAGATAAATCACATCTCCCTCTGGTGCCGGTCCCTCCCGCTGCTGACCGCTGGCCACTGAGTGACGATTGGCTGCGCGTGCTAATGTCCGCATTTGCATGTCCAGGAGACGCTACGCACGTGTCTGATGCTTAATGTGTTGCCTTTGATTCCAGACGGACGGCTAGCGGGGTCGCCATTTGCATAGGCGGCGGGTTCCTGATTTGTTGACGTTATTGTTTATGTCATCAAAGCCATAATACAAAGTGATGACGCAATGTCGTGGTTAATGCGATGTTTCAGCACATTTTTGCGTAAACGTATACAACGGCGAGCGAAAAGATATTTATTTTGAGCGCTAGTTACAACATTATGTTGATTTGCGACAACGTGAGAAATAGAGTTTGCTCGATTACGAGTGATGCTTTATTCTTTCACAAGGCCCCTTCTCTTTGCATATTATTAGCAAAACACTTTGAAAGAAAAAAGCTACAACAACAACAACAACCCCCCACCCCCAAATTAATCTAATAATTAAAGAGAAAGACAAAATACAAGGGGGACACCCCCTCCTCCAAACACACATACACACACACACACA
>NW_004797446.1:394598-395939 GCF_000002075.1 Aplysia californica
AGAGAGAGAGAACGTGTGGGGGGCGTGCGCAAAGACTGGCTTCTCGTTTACATGAATAATGTTATTTCAACTCAAAATAGTCTTGCACTTCTGTGTGAAAACGAAAAGTCACGCACTCACTAATCCATGGCCTAGTACGTTGTTACCATTCCATTCTACCAAGTCGAGTTTCAAAATGAGACAAACTTTTGGCCACACTCACTACCGATAACCTGGCCAATGAAATTTCAACATAAACCAATAGGCAGGCTCAGAAACTACGAATCCCCAGGCTACCAGATTGGCACTTTTAGTTTGCTGCCAGATTCCATCACAAATGTAACCCCATCCGACAAGCATGCACGTCTTATCGTCTGCTACATAACAAGGCTAAGTCCCTCGAGTGTCCTGCTCCTCCACAGGTCTGCTGACGTTTTGATCATACCCTCTTGTATCCTTGGGAAGCGGTGCCCCCTTCGGGCACGTAAATGTCAAATATGCTTTTGTTCATGTTTACTGTACTTTCTGGATTGCACGCGTATGGGATCATTTCCGCTCACTCGCTCAATTCTTCACGAACCATCAAAATCACATGTTTTGAGTTGTATTGAGAAGATTTGGGCGTCGGCCGTCTATCGCTCATAACCCAGGATCATCATGTTCACCCTCCGGGCAGCTGGAGACGTAAGGCTGAGAGCCGAAAAAAATGTTCAGAAAAGAAGAAAGTAGAATATTATGAAAACTCGTACATTTCAGTTACGTAAAAAATAAACCCAACCCAGAGTGCAATTTGCCTATATTTTTGTGTATGCTTCAATATATTTTTCTCGTGGTTAAAGCCTCCCCCCCCCAAATTTTTTTTTCAAAATAAAAAAATCCAAACGTATTCATAATCGGAGTTGCATGACACATGTTTGTTTTTATAAAATATCTTCTGGAACGTTCATACAACGTGAAGTTCCGGCTGTCAGATTTTAGGACGTTATGAAAATATTAAACAATTTAACGTCACACCTGTTCGTCTTGCGCAGTCACAGCTCCGCCTCTACTTACAGTACAGGGTAACGCACTGCTCCTCAGCCAACATTTCTGTAGCCTACTTCTTTCTCACGTCAAAATGGTTTTGATTAGTGATCCTCGCACTGCGCATGCGCAATTTTGCTGCTTCCTTGTACGGCGCTTCTTTCGTTGGAAATTATATATTTCGGGACTTTGGAAATAAAATGTATAACATTTCCACAGCTTAATAATCAAGTAAGAGGCAAAATATTGTAACATTACTTTACATTTCCCAAGTCTTACTGCGCTCTCTTTTAGAAGGCATTATATTGATTAGTCTGGCAAATATTATTATAATAATAA
>NW_004797446.1:397605-400698 GCF_000002075.1 Aplysia californica
AGAGAGAGAGAGAGAGAGAGAGAGAGAGGCAGAGACCAAGACAGAGAGAGAGAGAGACAAAAAGAAAAAGACAGAGAGAGAGACAGAGAGACAGACAGAAAGAGTATGAATTGAATGTCACTTTTCTTTCAACAAAGTGTCTCAATGGTGTCATGGTGGGTCCAAAAAGCTTTCCATTTCAGATATCCCTCTGCACCTTCTCTAACAACACATGAAAATCTTCTAAGATTGGACAAAATGTTGGAGATACTCGAATATTCATTGAACCTCCTGTGATCCACTTTCACCCGCTGGAAGTCCCAACGACTGGTAACCACAATACAGCCAAAAACAATACGGACTGAGCCAGTGCGAGTGGGTGGTGTGAGGTGGGTATTGATATGAAGAGAGATTAACGCCCCCCCTCCCCTTTCCGCTTTTTCGATATTCGAGGACTTCACAGAAATGTGATTCCTTTTTTAAAGGAAAAGCAGAACGATATTCAGATATCACAAATCACTTAACAATGAAATATCAACATCAACTTGGTAAGGGAAAGGGGGTTAAGTGTTTCTGCTAAAAACATTCCTTCTTTCAAACAGAGTTAAGTCTTACGACACCTTCAGCACAGAAGGCTATAGTCTGAGAGGTAGAGGTGCATTTTTTAAACACTATTATAATGTGTGTGTTTGTCGTGAGAGGGATGGTGATATCTGAAAACGTGTGGTTCTGTACATCTATGTGGGAATATGTGTGTGCATCATGGTAAAACGTGAAAAGAGAAAGGCTTCTTCGGTCCTTTCTAATAACATTACCATGCTTTAACGAAGAAAAGCAGAATTTCCACCTTTCAACACAGCAGCATCCCGGAATAGAATGGAACAGGAGAAATGACAAAAGCCTTTAGGCTAAAAGACGGAAAAGAAACCGAGGAAGAACCAAAGCTAATCTGGGCATCCCATGAGCGGAAATTATGATACGAGGCGAGGGCTTTTAGCTTAAATCTGGGGTACTTTGACATTATCAAAGAGAGAGTGATGACCTGGCAGGAAGACAGAAATGAGGTTATTCGGTTACCCACAATTCCTACGACTTAAAAATATTTTGAAGATCAAACGTATTCTAGTTACAGCGCCACAGTAATACTGGAGTGATCTGTTTGGAACTGGAATACGATATAGACAAGGGAAAGTTCTTCCTTGAGTCCAGGTACCACACGTCTTTATCAAGTGCGTCGAAGACGAAGAGTCAAAATGGAGAACATCGTTTGGTTTTGAATAAAGCGAAGTATCTTGACACAATAACTGTCATTTAGTGCTAGGAAAAAGCAACACAGATATACAGAAACAACGTATGGAAGTAAAGAAGTTAGTTTAGTTTTAGTAGAGGTTTTACGGCGTTCGCAACTGCATGAGGTCATATGAGCGCCAGCAAAGAAGTTAGACCCACCGGTGCCACCTTCCAACCATGTTAATGAAACTAGCTACTTCCAGGACCCATACAATGAAGTTAACTGGTTACATCTCGAAAAAGACAAAAAGAACAGAAGCCTTGGGCGTTTCTATATATTGCTTAGTAAGCATTATGCTGAACAATTTAGTTCGTATTGACTTGTTCAAATTTTAATAATATTATTATACCGTATCCAGATATGGTCCAAAACGTGTCGCCGACTTAGCCCAGTACCAAATTATGACAAAACTGTTGACCAACTGCTTTATCGGTGAGTTACTGACAATGGAAATAAGAGAAACGCGACTAAATGATTGTGTCATGTTGGCGCTGTAGGTTATCTTATTTTCATTGTCCACGACTCAACAACAAAACTGTTGGTCAACCGTTTTGTTGTGTAGTGGGCTAACTCCAGGATAGACAGAATTCTTTATAGAGTAATGAAAGGCTAGGCGACACTATAAGCGATCATTCAGTTCGTGAGAAAAGTAAGATAAATAGAAACAAAAGACAGATATAAAATAAGAAGGACCTTCCAGTGAAGGCTGTCAGCCATCCATTTGGACACAGGAGAATGGCACGCAAAACATTCGAACAAGAGCAAAAACAGACACACAACTAGAATTTACGACGGCCTTACACTAAACCTCTTGAACTTCAAGAGGCGACGATTAAGCTTATGTTGTATCTACAATCTTCATTCAAGATGTGCACATCCACTTTGTAAAGAGAACGCCTCATCGTATACGCCGCAATTTTTAATTTATTATTATTTTTTCAAAAGGGAAAATGACAGGTAGAGTAGGAGTTAATAGGGTACTTCCAAACAAAACACATTTAGAGAGTATCTCGAGAAAAACGCAAGTTCTATTATTACTTTCTTTGCGTACACTACTCAGTATTACAAGTACTTTTGTTAATGAAAACATTAAATCGCTGAAGAACGTATTTGATGTTTTTGAACCAAAACTGCCACACTTGAAAACGATGTACGTACAATGTATAAGCCGCAAAACTGGATTTATATGAGAAATACCCCCGTTCGTTCCCCGGTTTGTGTCGTGCAGCGAAGACAGAATCTGATGATAACAAATTTCTCAGGCGAAAGAACATGAACAAAATGAAATGCCGGATCAAAAGCAGCGAGAATGAAGTAATAACGGTTATATGAACTTAAAGGGCGAAGGAACGTGTGACAGTGTGAATTTAGGAAATTCTGCTCGAAAGCTCAGTAAATTGGCGATGGATGTTTCTTGTGAAGGCAGCTGGTGCGTCTGTGAAACTATCTTAGTCTAAACGAGCTGAACATTTTTGTCCAAGACTGGGGCCTACATATACATGGCCCTTACTTCTTGTAGCTAATTTTGGACCTGTTTTGCTACTGCAAAAGAGGTATATTTATTAAGTCTAAGGTACTGACATCTGCTGTGTAATGGTTAGGAGTTTCTCTTCGCACACAGAAGATATTCGATTCCAGAGCGGGGAAGATATTTTGTCGAAAACTGATAACAAAGCTGTCTTTCCAGCAGAGGAGATGGTTGTTTCGTTGTTGTTGTTGTTTCTTCTTCTTCTTCTTCTTCTTCTTCTTCTTCTTCTTCTTCTTCTTCTTCTTCTTCTTCTTCTTCTTCTTCTTCTTCTTCTTCTTCTTCTTCTTATTCAAAT
>NW_004797446.1:400798-402273 GCF_000002075.1 Aplysia californica
TGTGTATGTGTGTGTGTATGTGTGTATGTGTGCCTGCGCGTGTTTGTGTGTGTGTGTGTGTGTGTGTGTGTTTGTGTGTGTGTGTGTGTTTGTGTGTGTGTGTGTGTGTTTGTGTGTGTGTGAGTGTGTCTATGGGTGTATGAATATACACACAAGAATCAATTATCAGCACGAATCAACCAGCTGTCACATTTGCCCAAAAAGACATTGCCATTCTTTTTATACTTATTATACAGACACTGCCATTTGCCAAGGGATAAATAACAAGTTATGTCAGCAAAAATACGAGTTTGAAATTCAATAATGATGAGCACATCGACATAATTTGAGCAACCGTCATTTTGCGCTGGGAAAGAGAAAGACAGACAAACTACGAGGGCTCTCGTGGCCTAGAGGTTAAGGTATTCGCCTCTCATTCAAAGGTCCCGGGCTCGAATCCGGATAGTGACGGAACATTTTCTTCTTTAAAATTTTCTCTTTTCACACCCTTTCCTGCTCTCTAACAATATTCCGTCGTCTGCTTTCGTCTCCATTTTCTGCCCCCTACCCCTCACCTTCTTTGCCTCCTCCTCTGCGCTAGTGACTCTTTCTGCAACTATTCTAGTGTTTCTCATAGGCTCCTTCTCACTGCTGTCTTTCTTCCACACCCCGAACCTTATGGTAGGTAAGATCTACACCTAGCCTTCTAGGACAATGGCGAAAAATCTCGGAGGTCCCGTGTGCAAGTTGCGCCCGTTAAAGATCCTTTGGTGGCCCAAAATCGATAAGAACAGGCTTCGGCCGCCACCAGGGCACAATTCAAAATGTCCTGCCAACAGAAAATGTTTGATGAGTCCCGCGCGCTCATATGACCTTAGGCAGTTGCCGGCGCCGTAAAACATTTATCAAAACAAACCCAAAAAAAGCTACACAGGAGCAGCAAGAAAGTATGGAAGATATAGCAGTAGCGCCTTCCATCCATCCACACATGAGCACGCACACGGTCAAGAAACAAAGTAAAATCATGTTTTTAAAACACACGCACACCCACTTGTACAAACGAACAACACACACACACACACACACACACACACACACACAGACAGACACTACAATACATCCATCATATTATTCTAGATCTACACGTTTAAAATGTATCCCCAGTGTCCCGTATCCGTCACCGAGCTCTGATTCCCCCGTTGTACCTGTCCAAAACTGTCTCGGCCTGATGTTATCACGTGATTTATGCGCGGCGCACTGACGTTAGTGAGGCGGGAACCGGATCAAACTACAGGTCACATTTCTCTCTTGACACCTGGTCACGGGTCACGTGACGTGATATCAAGCTTCCGGCCAGGGATTTAACGGTTCAGACTTTCAGACACATTATAAGCCCATGCTTAGTATAAGGTGCAATAATTTTGTGTTGAGGTTTCGAAATATTCTTAGAGCCGCTATAATTCGTCGTCGTCGTCGTCGTCGTCGTCGTCGTCGTT
>NW_004797446.1:404029-405362 GCF_000002075.1 Aplysia californica
TACTTACTTACTTACTTACTTACTTACTTACTTACTTACTTACTTACTTACTTACGTACTTACTTACTTACTTTCTTACTTTCTTACTTACTTAATTCCAACCTCACAAAAGAAAAACCAACAAAAAACAAACAACTGAACTTAAACGTAACTGTCCCTTTTCCCCTTTAATCACTTGTTTTACTTTCTTTCTTTCCTTCTTTCTATTTTTCTTTCCGTCGTATTGTCATTCTTGAGAGCTTTTTTTTGTCTTTCAGTAATTCTTTCCTACTCGACTTCACATTTTTTCTTTCTCATACTTTTCATCTTTGTCTCGGTAATTCCTTCGTTTTATCCTTTACATATTACTATCTATCAATTCATTTATCCCCTCCAAATAGCGTCCTTCTCCGATACGGCTGAGCTAAGTAGTCGGGACCAAAATAAAAAAAGCTCTTCAACTTACCAAAGTTAGAAAGCAATCCATTGGTTATTCAAACCACGTTCATCCGTATCACAGTTCGGAATGATAACTATTGAGCTTACTGCGCGCCATCACCCGCACACTATAATTTAAGAAATCAGAGCGATTTGATGACCAAGTATCAACCAGGGGTCAGCTGACAACAGTGAAATACGTGTACTTCAGTAAGACAACAATACAATAATTATGTTGTTGCTGTTAAGGGGCTCCTGTCTCCTCTAAAATCATGTCGTACCTACGTCATGATTTCTTGGCCGCTCCCTTTTCAAACAAACGTTTCTTTCACTAGAAGAAGGCATTTTCAGACATTACCAGACAATGCTGCGTCTTCCGTCGTAGGTGGGCAAAGAAAAGATAGTACAAGGAGATAGCTAGAGTAAAGAATGGATAGTACTCTTTTTCTCTCCATCCCCACCCTCGCCATCTTCCTCCTCCTCCTCCTCCTCCTTCTCCTCCTCCTCCTCTTCCTCCTCCTCCTCATTCGCTTGGACCATAGAACACCTACTCACACTTCTGAATCAATATTGAAAAGTGTCTCGTCTGTCCATTTGTTAGACTAACTCTTGCGGATCTAACTATCCCCTTCCCTTGTTATACAAATAAATACTCCATGATATGCCACCCTGCCTCATTACCGGAAACGGGGGTACATTTGAAAGTCATTAACATTTAAAAAACGTGGGGGAACTTTGAGGGTCAATGCGTAAAGGTGAGGTGTACGCACTCAAAGAAGGATCGTCAAAGCCATAGCGAGGTACGTGAACGAACTGACACGTGAGTATTCCAGTTGTACAGGGGGTGGAAGTTTTTTCGGTGTTGAAAGAGAGAGAGAGAGAGAGTGAGAGAGAGAGAGAGAGAGAGAGAGAGAAA
>NW_004797446.1:406665-412025 GCF_000002075.1 Aplysia californica
CAAAAAAAAAAGTAATAACAATTTTTAAAAACCCCAAAAGAGTGGTCAGTCAACCTCCTTTGGTAGCCCTCTTGAACCCCCGGGGATTTTATCCTTTTCCCTCTCCAAGTAAGGTGGTCATTCAAATGTAATATCCGTTTTAAATCTTTAGAAGTCCGAATGGACAGATAGACTAGTAAAAAACAAAAACAAACAACAACAAGAAATTAAAACGGGAGAAGGAGAAACCCAAAGGAACGTAGACTGAAGAACGGTCAAAAAATAGACTTGTAAGTTATAAATAATTGATGTTAATATTTAATTTAGTACATACATGGGGGCCGGCGTTTGCGCTCTACCCCGATGCACGATAATAAATATGATGTAGTGTTTTCAGAACAGCCAGATTCGGGAAAAAGGAGATGGGGCTTAATCTTTTGCTGTCTTTTGCTATCACCATGATGTATATAAAGTGCCCGCTATCGGAACAGTCTAGGGGAGAGGGACACAGGGTGTGAGCGACGAGAAAAAGCCTCGTGCATATGTCTGTCTGATGTGCGAGTACGTATCTGCACGTGCTCTAGCATGTTTCGATATGTACGAAAGGTTAGTTTCATGTACTCAGATCGCTGTAAAATTATTTTGTTGCATTTTAAACACGCGTTCATCCTTTTTTATGCTCTTGATATCAAGAGAATTAGAAGCAGGAACGTTTAGGGCCAACATAATTCGTTAACCTGTGCAAAGTTCAGTGCTATTAGTTTTGATGGTGTACTTAAGTGACATAAGCAAAGAAGAGTATTTTCATTTTTAGAGAAGAAATTTACATTCCTTGTCAAAGGTTATTCAGAACCCCACCCCTACCCCCACCCCCAAACCTAAGACTTAGATCGTTTGAAGATAACCAGACTGATTAAGAAAAAGCCGAGAAGATTCTAATTTCATTGGAATTCCCAAACCAAGCGTAACAGTTTTCGGAGGGAAGATAACATAATTTTAAATTACTCATGAAGCATTGGTTAACGTGAGAGCAGCTTAAAAATTCACAACGATCATTCTGTGGCAAATCATGATATAAGACAAGAGGATGTTGGTAAACTACATCTAGGGAAAAGTAGTTCAATACATGAGTGTTCGCCCTGTAATATGAGCACAGAATATCTTGAATTAGATCTCTATTTCTAAGGTAGTGTAACTTCCAAAACGCCCGATCACTACTCTCGGTTACACATACGAAACTCACTTTACGAGTACGCACATGAAGGATCTCCACTCTCAACTGGGCCACATTTGAGTCGCCGTGACACTATGAACTTAAGGCGCTTTTTACTTACTTTAAGAATGGAGGGGGGGGGGGGGTTCAAATTTTAATGGAAACTGTTTACCTTTTGCACACCAACAGCCTCAGATATTCTCTCCAAAGACATCTTCAACATGGTATGACCACCAAAATGTAGGGTTTTAGGTAGCCCGTAAAAGTTAAGACAATAATTAGCATCAAATGTCAAAGTATTTGAATGTATAACAGTAGTCTCACAAAACCCAAATGAACCTACCAAAAATAGAGTGATTACAAACTGTCACAAATAAGAATATTTAAGGAAAGTGGGCGCAGAGCAACGATTTTAAGTCATTTAGCAAGTGGTTTAAATGTCGATACAGTTGACAATTAATTTATATTATTGGTTCGCTATACGCTCTCCTATTTCTTATGTTGTAGCTGCGAGTGTTTCCAGAAAGTCCAAGAGTCGGAGTCCTAGATCTTTCCCCTAAGCCTAGCGGCGCGGCGCACTTCAGAGTTCATCGGGGCCTGAGAGTATGTCAGCAGGCTATGAACGGAGCATTCATCTCTCAACGAGCAAGAACAAATCGCCACTTGAACGCAAGGGAGATTTCGGCGAATAATAATAGACAAAGAGGTGTGAGGCCGCCGGGCTAAGAGACCACGCTTCCACCGATTCAAACATCAAGCCATAGGGGATGTTGATTTCTCGCCATGTTCACCATTTCTTAAGGAGAGTCCGTGGTTTTTTTTTTCGTGGTTTCGGCCGAAGTGCGTTGAGGATGAAATGTGCTAAGCTCGCTCTCAGGTTTTGTTCCTTGTGTTCTGACATTTCCCTAATCAAAGCCCAGCGTCGTCCGTTTCCGTTTTGATATTTCGCCGTGCGTCTCCGCAAAAGCAAAGTTCCCAACGAGATGCGAACCAAAAACGCTCCGGGCATACACGGCGAGGAACTGAAAGACTTTTGAGCTCCTGGACTGAACATAGCTTCAGATTCAACTTTAAAATCGTTACATAAATATCGTTATTGCAACCGTCTTGTTTGTTTTTCTCTTTTCGAGGAGTGAAAGGCAAAGAGCACAGTTGTTAGGGTAAAAATATATACATATTATGGTAGATTCCAAAGAAGAAATAACGCCAGAGGCAAGGGGCGTGGTCATAATCCTTTAATCTAATGACTTAAAGCTATGATGAAGGAAATCTACAATAATGAGGGGCGACAAATCCCCGACGAGGACGTAATGAGACATCTAAACACATGGAAAAGAATACGATAGATAAATACAGGGAAGGGGGAAAATGCAAAAATAACTTAAACAAGCCTGACAGGCAAATGCACCAGAAGAGTATCGAGTGAATACTATGTGTAACTCAATCAAAGAGAACGGCTACTGTATTTGAACAGACACGTTGACATAGATATTTGATTCACGGGGCGCAAATCATGTTTGATTGCTATAATAACAGCCAGTTCACGGACGTTCACGGCGAGGCTCCACAAGGCAACTAATAACGGGTAACAAGTGGTTTGTGACAAGCAGGCGCCTAACAGTTAAACACGCCTGTAGCTCAGAGGCCGGGAACGGAGAGGAGGGAGGGAGAAAATAGAGAGGAAAAGAAATGAGGTGAGGGGGGAAAAGAACAGAGAGGGAAAAAGAGATTGGAGTATGACAATCCATTGCCTTTTGAATGGCTTCGAATTCAGAAATCAGCCCCTCTCTCTCTCCCTCTGACGACCAAATAATGTGGTGTGACCCATTTATTTCGTGAGTGTAAACGTTCATTATTGCAGACAATCCTGCTTACCACAGGCACATTTTACGCGTTTGTGAGTTCTTTCAGCGGTTTTTCTCCCTCTCACCATACAATACATTTACTTGGTACTGGGGACGAAATCGCCGAAGGGGAAGTTTTAAACCACACTGAGACCACCTTGGTTAATATTTGCCAACCTTACTCAGCATCACGGGCGTACGATGAGGAAGGAGTGGGTATAAAAAATAGGAAAACGAGGGGAAAACTTAGCTAGTTACAATCGTACAAAATCGCTCTTCAAGCTTAAGTCGCAGCAAAGCTTCAAAGCGTCTCGAGAGAGGGTCTCACAACTAGGAGCTGAACAAGGTGTCTCCTCCTAAGGGCTATACATTTGCATGAGATCGGGGGCAAATATTTGTAAGGACATGTAGACAAGGCCAGAAATAAAAATAAAAACCGCGGGAAAAATCGTTCAGACTCATCTACTTGTATCCAATTAAAGCAAACTGCGAGCGCGCCCTATGGCAACAAGCAAACTCACGGAAACAAAAGAGTTCGCAGGGGAGATCACGCCTCTCGTGAGATTTTGACTCAAATCTCGGAGCCGCGCGGCATTTACCGGAACAAATACCGAGCGCAGCCGAAGAGCAAACATTTCGGTACAACGAGCTGATCAAAAGAGTGGCTGGCTCGCGGAAAATTTAATTGTGAGCTCCTTCGCATATAACCCACAATGGCTTCGAGTCAAACACACCGCCTATCCGCTACCGGTAGAAACGAGTCTTTTGTGACCAAAATGTCCCGAATGTCGACTCGCATTTCGGCGAGCTGGGGTGAAACAGAGTGAGGAAAAGGTCAAATACCCTGAACACTTGCGAAATCTGTTTGTCTAGTTCCTGGGCCCCATGCACAACTCGTTGTGCCGATATTTGTGTCTTCTGTGTGCATTCGTTGTGTGAACAACACACGTCGTGAAGATAATATCCTTGTATGATACCTTGCAAAGCAATATTTCTGACGTGTTCACGGAACTATTGAAGCAAAAATGGGTAGTTGGTCAAGTAATGATAGCAGAAATGCAGGACGGTGGAGGGAGTACTAATTGTACTATTATCTATTCTTAGGTGCTACTGAGTCTTATTTATCTGCTTCACCGCAGGGATGGCATGTTAATGTCATTGTTGCGGATGATGACGATGTTGTTATTTAGCTGTTATTGACGATGTTGTTGTTGCAATTGCTAATTGAGTTGGCTCCATGAATATGCGACCTGGAATAGGCTGGAAGAGGAAAAAGGAGGAAAGGGGGGGGGGGCGAGGCATATGCATAGCAACAAAATACAGATCAGTGGGTGGATACGACGACATGACTATGTAGGTCGAAAATGACAACCGTTAGGACTGTACAAAGCGAAAAAAGAGCTCGAGTACTTCGTTTTCTATCGGGGCAAATCACTTCAGCATTTATTGAAAGACGAGACGTCACCTATCATTATTCGAACTTTGAATAGATTCCTTTGACAATAAAACCCCACACATAGACCTGTACACAAAACCAGGGTGAAATCGTGTGAATTAAATCAAGATGAAAGTATGCCGAACTATTTTTACACCTTTTAAAATGAGCTCAAAGAAAGAGGCAAATTCATTTTCTGTGCGGTTTGAGTTTGAGAGCCCGAGCGATTGGCACGCATCCGAATGTTCATGGCCGTCCCTCCTTGGTTCCCTCCTCAGCACCTTGTCACTAGAGAGTACAAATCACTTTTAATTGAATTTCATTGCGGTTTTGTGGTGAAAGCGAAGGAGAAGCGCCCTCCAAGCTCAAGTAACTTCTATTTACTAAGTTCTGCGTTGTCGTCTTTTTGCTTCTGTATTTTTGCTGTCGTGCGTTATGGGGCATTCAGAATTTCGAATATGAATTCATTGGCAAACGCTATAGGTCTGCTTTATGAAATTGTTGACATTTTGCTGCTGAAAGAGTTCAGCTCATTGAAAGTATTTGAGCCATTTCGTTGTGTAGAGTAGGAAAGGGAGAACGGTGAGAGGGGGATGGAGAGAAGGGAAAGTGTGTGCGACAACACAAACGAGAGGACACTCTCGGTGGAAAAGGACTCTCTACAAAATGGTGAGCGTAGTGGCCGATTGTATATCCCGGGGAACATGGAGACAGACATATACGCACATACGCACATAAACATATGTTCACACATACACACTCGTACACACACAAATCCAGAGGGCAAGGCGAGAGAGAAAAAGAGAAGGAGATGGAAAGGAAGAAGGGAGAGACAGACAGACAAACAAATATACATATAGCGACAGAGAGAGAGAGAGAGAGAGAGAGA
>NW_004797446.1:413270-414541 GCF_000002075.1 Aplysia californica
CACACACACACGCGCGCGCGCGCGCACGCACGCACGCACGCACACACACGCACACATACTAACGCTTACGCACGCACGCACGGACAATCTCTCTTGCCAGTACGTCCCACTCGAGCTCAAAACCGATTTACCAAAAACCTGCTCACGCATGCACGGCGTCCTTTCTCGCTGTTCCCAAGCAGACATTCCCGACCCACAATACCCCCCGAGTTTAACAAACATCTTTATCTTAATACAATCCGGCGTTCAAGAAATTTACGCTTCATAGCCCCCTACTAAGCTCATGGGAGCAGGTCGTTATATATATCGAGCTTCTGCTTACTGAATGCATGACGTCCCCTTTCTGCACCAAAACCCGTTTTGGTCAACAAAGTTGTTTTCGTTTTGTGCATTACATTCAAGGGAAATACAATTAACAATTAAGATGACAAGACTAAAAGGGTTAAGTGTTTAAGTTCTCATTTACTTAAAGTACAAAGAATTTTGTTTGGGATGTCATAGGTCATAGGACTCACAAAAAAGTTCTCGTCATTAGAAGAGTAGAATAACAAACAAACTTTCAAAACTCTGTTAAAGTTGCTTTTCTCCTCTTTCAGCAAAGGTTCGAACCTTTTGAGTCTTCTGGTGATAAAACAAATTAGAATCTCGTATCGTTAGCACAGCCTGTACCGTTGTAAAGATAAGAGAAAATTTGTTCCCGCATCCGATCCGGACATTGGGGGATTTCGTTGTTAGTGAGACAACTTCCTGGGCCTTCGGCATATTATGGTAGGGTGGCCAGTTCCTTTCCATGCCGCCTTTACTTCCCCAACTCAAAGTCAGGTACCCATTACTGCTGGGTGGGCAGAAGGGGGCTAATACAATACGTGTCCGAACCGAGGCTCGAACACGGACTTTCCGCTTCGGAGAGAAGCGCACTAACCCCTCTGCCACCGTAACCGTACCATTGTATCACCGTTTATTATTTGCTTGTCTATTTTATCCCGCTTTCTTTTCGCGATGCCTTGACAACATTCCCTTAGTATTTCACATCTTGGTCTAGCGTTGCCTACCCTGACATCTTACAGTTCCGACCTGACATCCCCAGCCACTCCTTTATACACACAAAGAAAACAAAAGTCATAACAAGAACACTAATATGACGACTAACAGAAGACGAAAAAAATCGCCAACTGACCCCCATCCCACCCCATCCCTTTTCTTCTTCTTCTTCTTCTTCTTCTTCTTCTTCTTCTTCTTCTTCTTCTTCTTCTTCTTCTTCTTCTCCTTCT
>NW_004797446.1:415004-417195 GCF_000002075.1 Aplysia californica
TTATGTGTGTGTGTGTGTGTGTGTGTGTGTGTGTGTGTGTGTGTGTGTGTGTGTGTGAGTGTGTGTTTTCATGGGGGTGAGATAGGGTGGAATGGGTGGGGAGCAGTATGCTATCAATGTCAAGGATCCACAATGACAAATAAAATAAAATAAAATAAAATGAAGTAAAAGTTGATCTCTTTCACTTTCACATTTAAGGGGATTATGTTTCCGACACCAATCCATTAACAGTTGGGGCATTTTTCAGAAGCGACAAAATCGGCTCACGTGCATGTTTAAAAACGATCCTCTTTCGGGTAAAATTGTTCCTTTATCGTCCTAGATGGGGCTGACTTTGTAAAAAGTCTTTCTTGCAGCATTAGAATCAAATAGTTCTTTTAAAGCTTGTCAACTGGTGGTAATGAAAAGTTTTTTATGTCTGGATTCACACAACAATTCACAGGTAGTGAGGAAACTTCACACCGTTTTCCAAACACAATGGCGTCTTGTCTGCCTCTTTCCCTTACCGGTTATCTCCACCCCAGGTAAACGAAAACCAACCCCTACCTTTCAAATCTCATTTCCATACCTTCGTTGTCTGATTCCTTCTTTTTGCCCGTTCAATGTGAACTTTATTCGAGTGTTATTGAGCAATTAAAGGAGAGATTTCCCGTGAAACAGAGGAATCATTCACTGATGGATTCTGATGCTTGCAAGTAGCTGCATACGCTCATGGAAATGTTCATTGTGAATGTCCTGAGGCTTAGCTTTCGTTTACTGCTCAGTCTGCTTGTTCAATTAAAAGACACACAATGTCTTGTATAATTATTACCTCCCCCCCCCCAACCTCGCCCCACGGCCCCATCCTTCCATAGTTTGTCTCTGTCTGTTGCTCTCTATTTAAGTAGTTGGAAAAAAAGTATAACTAATAACTAGAAAAGTGTTTATTGTGTGTACTTTGTATGTTTGGGGGTGCCCTCGTATGGTACATATTTAATTTGTAAAAAGTGTGAGAATGGCACATGAAAAGCACATACTTACACAAACACTCAAACACCCACACCAACACCCACACAAACACCCACACCAACACCCACACCAACACCCACACCAACACCCACACCAACACCCACACAAACACATAATACACACACACAGAGGACTATGTAAAATAAGTGAAGAAACAAAAGAAAAGCCGGAAAAGGAGCAAATAGTTCAACAACGCTAACAAACCACCCCTAAGAACAAAGAAGAAAACGTATGCGTAAAGACACAATTTAAACCCACTTGACTACTTGTGAAGGGGCGATACACCAGCGGACCATATTACTTTTGAGGCACTATCTTAAATAAATGCACCATAAGTCTGCTTGGACGGGTCTTTCAAAAGCCTTTTACTTTGCGACTTCGAAAGCAGAGAATCTGGCATCAAAGTAAAGGGAAGGAAGAAGGAAGAATGAGGAAGGTGGGGACGTTCGCAGAGACAATTAAATTTTACTTAAATTAATACCATGAGAAGAGATATGAACAATCGAGTTTTTTTCTAAAGAGGGGGGTAATATGGCTAGTCATGTTTACCTCATGTCAATGTTTCTATTTTCAAAGAGAAAACTGTTCCTAGTTCGTGCAAGGCCGCACAGATATGCGACTTACATTAGATGCTGAAATTTAAAAGAAGCGTATTCAGGTTGAGTTGACGCAGTGGATTAAAGTTGAAGCAAATATTGGAAGTAATATAGTAAGGTCTTTTGAGACGGTAGGTAAGGAAAGAGGCATTGTCGAACGTCTCCAGTCTGATTGCTTACATTTTTTAAGTTTCAGTAAGAGTTTTACGGTACTTGCAACACAATTAAGTCAAATAAGTGCCGAAGTTTAGAGGTTACTAGAAATTAACATACAAAAGAGAATAAAATAAAAAGAAGGGAAGGGGGGGGGGAATAAGGACAATAGATGTTTGACAGGAAAGAAGGAGCAAACCACATCAGAGCACTCACCAACCACCCACAGTCTGAACACTAAGGCCATCTTCTCTTTAAGGGTTTGTTAGCAAACCATACGTACAGTTTTGCTCATTTGAGGGAGACATTAATATTGAATTTTTCTGTCACTTAGTGGCGGTGACAACTCTTGGCTCTTCTAAGAATGGTTCAAGGTCTCTCTCTTAACTCATTACCGGCTCCTCAGTCTCTCTCAAACTCTCTCTCTCTCTCTC
>NW_004797446.1:417295-419011 GCF_000002075.1 Aplysia californica
ACGTGAATTTAAAAAAAAAAAAAAGAAAAAAGAAAAAAGAAAGAAAACGGCGTCTTCGGAGAAACGATAGTTATGAAAGAATTTGTATAGGCTACCGCATATCTCCACTCGACAGCAAGCCGGTTCCGCTTTACTTTTACCCCCAGATTACCCTAATACACTTAGAAACATTCTCCGCTTCCCGTGAAGCATACTGTGTAAGAATCTCAAACACGGACAAACTGACAAGATCTTTCTAACCAGAGTAAAGTTAGGAAAATCTATGTAAAGTGCTTTTTCCAAGGGCACAACGTCAGGCCCCTGGAGGGATTCGAACCCCAAACCTCACGGTAGCAAGTCTGAAAGTTCAACCAATAGGCCACCGACACCACAAAATCTAAAGCCCTCGTCATTATTTCCAGCTCTGCCCCCAGTCTGTGGCTCTCACAAGCTGGACCATTCACTTTAACTAGCACAGACTCGACTCCTCCTATCCTTCTCCTTTGGTCAGCACAGCCGAGTGTGATAAGCCCTCACTCTCTCCCTGGGGACAAAAGGCTTGGTCATATTCAGAAGTTAGTGAGTTGCCGGTACCGTCAGCTGTGGTCTGGGAAACTCAGAGCTTGTCTTATCAAGGCCGAGCTGTCTCAGGTTCGCTGATTATGAATAATTAACAGTGGAGGATCTAGGATCTGGACAGGTTTGGATAATTCTGTGCCAACTGTATATCGGTTTGATTTTGACGTGTTTTCCGAAATACGTTCTACAAAAACTAACAGTTTACGTTCTCGTTTTCCACGAAAAAATGGTTAATGGTACCCGGAGGTGTAAAGAGAAGCATATTCATCACACTGTAAGCCGCCGCACAAAAAGAAAGGCGGTCAGAAAAAGAATGGAGGCAAAGAATAAAAGAAAGATCTATCAGTGGAGGGGCTTGGATCTGGACGGGTTTGGATTAATCTATGCCACTGTTTATTGGCATTCGAGGAGTAACAGAAAACAGACAATAAACGAACAACAAACAAAAAACCCAACAAAAAGCAAAACAAACAACCCCCCCCCAAAAAAAAAACAACAACCCATAAAACACAACAAAGAGTATAAGGTTTTAGTTGCGAGCGCCCTAAAACCTTATACTATACATACATACAAACACACGAACAAAAATCAGGAGACGGAATAGTGGAGTTGTTGGGGAGAGGGGAGGGTAGGGGGTGTCTGCAGTGGCATTTAAAATTTCTAGTTTAAAAAATAAAGGAGAGAAATCGATGTGAAGGGTGTTGGTCTCAACACTTTTCAAGCAATTAATTGTCTCAATTATTAAAGTAATTAGACTTCAGTAAATGCAGAACTGTCAATTTACAAAGACATCTGAGATTGTTCAGGCAGAAGGTTTGCACATGTATAAACTGTCTTAGCATTTTTTATCGAGGCGAATCGGGCACCACAAAGCCTATCAGACGGGGTTAACCAAGGAACTGGGATATAAACAGTCAAGTCTAATAAAGAGGTCAATTCTGCACCTCACACTAGCTCGTTTTCGTATCTACTCCTAAGAATTTCTGTGTGAGAGTTCAGGGTATTCTGGGAGACATCAGACAACTGATAGAGGGCTAAAAGATTTCTAAAGAACAGAAAAGGGGAGGAAGGAATTTTGAAAGTGTCATTGAGAGAGAAACACAAAGGCTGAGAACACTGGCGTCCAAGAGGAAAGAAAAGTAAAAAAGAGATTTAGGG
>NW_004797446.1:419590-420884 GCF_000002075.1 Aplysia californica
TGTGTGTGTGTGTGTGTGAGCATGTCCGTGAGTGTGCGTTTGTTTGTGTTTGCATGTGGGCATATGCAACTGAGCAGTCGCTGTCACCACCATCTAGCACGTCGGTGTGTTTGAAGCAATGACGTCTGAGAATAAACAAACATTTCAAGCAAGGGCCCGCCTGGAATGCATGCCGCGTCTACACGCAGTATTGGCCACCACAGGAGCGCGTGTTTAAATCTGTAAATAACCTGGTCGCAGCAAGGTAAAGCTGGCATCGTCCGGAAAGGTCTGCCAATATGTGTTAGGGTCACTGGTAAACAGCGATAACATCGGCCCGTTACTGACGTGGCCGGCTTGTCTCATGCCAGGGCACATGTCTAGCATCAACGCCTTTGGTTGGACAGCGGACTTGATTAGCAGACGGCCTTGGCCAAACGGCGCATGCGCTTTATAAATTAACTACGGCCAAAATTGAGAGCGGCTGAGAAACGGTTGGGTCTGTAAACAGTTCCATTATTCATTTTCCAAAGGTGTCACGTACATTCACAAAACATTTTTTTTAAAATCCCAAAACACGTGATAATATATTATCGGACGTTGACATTAAAACTGTATGAATCGGCTTGAACAGAGGGTGAACCTAGGTTGGTTGGTTATTCGTTCTGTTCTCCCTGTTTTATAAGAATGAGACAGGGTAGTCTAGCGAAAGTAGCAAGCCTTGCATGGAATGGAGAGTACATTGTATTAGACAGAAGGTGTGGTCTAGTCTCCCCTTCTGTCTGTGTCCCGTAGTGTGTTCTTGAATGTTTACGACCGTCATTAAAATTCTGAAATACAGCGACCTCTTCAGAATTACTTGGCGTAATGGGAACTTAATCCGGAGAGGCTCACGCCCTGTTCTTCTGTGCTATTGCAAGGTTACGCTGATTTTGTTGTGTTTTGTTTTGTTTTGTTTGTGTGACACTGTGTCTTTTTCGAATAATACAAAGTCTTTTTTTTCTGTTTCAGGAGTTTCACTTTTCTTTTTGTTGTTGAAAAAAAGGAGATGTATCGTTGTGGTCTTTTGCTTCTGATGTTTTACAAATTTATTTTTGTTGGGAGAAAGTTATGTTTTTAAAAACAAACAAAAGGTACCGCTATAAAGGTGAACTGGTCCCAGGAAATGGTAATTCTGACCCACAGCATCCTCATTTCTTTCTCTTTTTTTCTCTCTCTCACTCTCTCTCCCTTTCTGTCTCTCTCTCTATCTTTCTCTTGTCTATCTATCTATCTATCTATCTATCTATCTATCTATCTATCTATCTATCTATCT
>NW_004797446.1:421201-422813 GCF_000002075.1 Aplysia californica
CCCCGGTCCCCTGCCTCTGAGACACACCCCTCAGACCTCATCATTAAATTCCCCCAAACAAAGAAACACCATGCACCTCTGTTGCCCTCCCCCTCCCCTTCGGTGTCTTTCCTCCCCTCTCGTAGTGTGACCACCACACGACTCCCCGACCCCAGGACATCAGTCACCCACCCCATCACACCAACGACCTCCCTCCTACCTCCAGGGAAGGCTTCACTCTTTCAGGAAAATCGCATAAATTCTGCGACACAGGAGACAGCCAAGGCCCGGATGTTCTGAAACTAGTGTAAGAAGAACGTACAGACCCAAGGCCCATGCTGAGGTGAAATACTTTCCTCCATCCCACTGTGTAGTAGTGAGACCAGAGAGTTTTACAGTATTACCATTATTAACTACTGTAAACACTAGGATGAGACTCTGTTCTGCTTTTAGCTGGGTGCTTTTGGTAACTTTTTTGTTTGAGTAAATAGAAATGATACAACGACACAATAGCGCGGTTTAGTGTTAGGGAAAAAAGCAAGATAAATAGATGGACAGAAAATAAGCAGCGAGAGAGAGAGAGAGAGAGAGAGAGAGAGAGAGCGAGAGAGAGAGTGAGAGAGAGAGAGACAGGGAGAGTGAGAGAGATCTATAGACAGAGAGACACAGAAAGAGAGAGACAGAGACAGAGACAGAGACAGAGACAGAGACAGAGACAGAGATAGAGACAGAGACGGAGACAGAATCCTTCTACATGTGCCTACGATGCGTATATTTATATTTACGAGTGCAAGTACGTCTCTTCCCTTCTTACATCACAGCAGGCGATAAATCACCGTATCCATGGAAGCGGCAGAGGCGTAACCGGTCTCTCTTCAGCTGAGAACGACACGTCATTCGCTTCGTAAATTATCTATTCACACCACGCACTGTCCTCACTGACCCCCACCATACGCTCCGCCCCTGGAACGAGTATGAAAACAATCTGGGACGTCTTGAAGAAATTATACCCCAGACACTGCTGGACGTGGTGATTGATTATCGTTGTTGAGGTCCCTAAAACTACAGTTCTTGACAGACGCTTTTATCCATTTTGTTGATTTCTTGGCTGCCAGAGTACGCCTGCAGTGAATAATTGACCCTGAAATTTTAAGAATGTGTCCCCGGATAAAAGAATACAACTGACTGCGTCTTTTTTTTTTCAAACTAGTACTGGGAGTTGTTAGTTCACAGCCCACATACACGCACGTGCACTCACATGCATAATTACATATTATATACAAACGTACAGAAACACATACGCATACACAGATACATTGCACACACACACACACACACACACACACACACACACACACACACACACACACATACACACGCACGTTTACATACACACACATAAACAGAACCACACGGTACAAACACACGAATCAAAGAGAAAGAGAGAGAGGACGAGAGAGAAAGAGAGAGAGAGACACAGAGAGAGGACGAGAGAGAAAGAGAGAGAGACAGAGAGAGAGAAAGAGAGAGAGAGAGAAAGAGAGAGAGAGAGAGAGAGAGGGGAGGGGAGGGAAAGAGACAGACAGACAGACAGACAGATAGAGGCAGGGCGGAAAAAAGGGGAAAAGAGTAT
>NW_004797446.1:425053-426167 GCF_000002075.1 Aplysia californica
GGGGGGGGAGAAATAGAGAACATGGGGGAGGAAAACAGCGTGGATTATGTATTAAGTATTATAGACAGAGAACAACATGCATTAATAAATCCATATCAATGTAGTGTTGCTGTGAGTACGCGAGTGTTTGTACGTTCAGTGGCGCATATAAAAAAACCAAAAACAAAAACAAAACAACCCCCTCCCCCCAAAACCCCCACAAAAGACAACAACAAACAAACAACAAAACAAAACAAAACAAAACGAAACCGAACAGACAAACAAACAAACAAAGGGCGAAAGAGGAATGCTCACTCTCTCTCCCAAAATTCCCAGTTGACTCAACCAAAAGTAGACATTTCTATAAAGGCCTTTAAACAAATTGCCATCATAAAAAAAAGGATTTGAAAAATATGTCTGGAAGAAGGGCGTGAACCTCGGCGTTGCCCGAACCCATTGAGCGTCGGCTGGATTGATAACGGCAGCAACAACAACAAAGAAGAATCAGCCTCACTCCAAAAACAGATCACTGGCCCTCTGTTGTCATGGCAACGGGCTAACACAACATGCTTCAAACGTAAAAATGAAACTTATATTCCACTCCACCCCGACACGCGACCTTCCCAGTCTTAATCTTTGACGAGTTCACCAACGGGGGCATTCATTATAGCTCGGGATGTGAGAACGGTTTCGTTGTTTGTTCTCCACCCAAAGTCCAGTTTGAGGTGGGTGTTAATCGGAGGTCCCGTTCCTTACATGACTATAGAGAATAGGGGTGTCAAATTGGTAACACAAAATTTCACTCCCCCCCCCCCCTCTTTTTCCCCTTTTATAAGGTAAAAGTGTTTTTCGCAAAATAAGCCAAAAGTGTCTTAAGCAAGGTAAGTCACACGTGTCAGAATGGAAGGCTCAAGTTGTTGGGTGTTTTTTTGCAATTAATTTGCTACCATAACATACCGCAATATGCCATTCGATATCCTGCATACCATCTCCTACATAGTACCATTGTTCAGCAGCGGCAAAATAACACTAAAAGTTTGCTTTTCATCTTTTTTGTTTGTTTTGGTAAAGTGTTTTACGGCGCTCGCAACTGCATAAGGTCATATGAGCGCGTGGGACAAACCTAATATTTTCA
>NW_004797446.1:429778-432095 GCF_000002075.1 Aplysia californica
CAGACAGACACACAGGTTCCGAACAGAGGAAGAGAAATGGAGAAAAACAAACAGGCTGACAAACAATATGCAGACACACAGACAAGATGCACCAGGAAATATCAAGAAAGCCAAAAGCAAAAAAAAAAATAAATAAATGAAAAATACAATTTTTTTCACGAAAACAGGAAAGGGGAAATTAAATTTTGGATTTTTTTTGGGAACACAGCATAATACAATCTATGTAAAATTTCACATGTTCATTTATCAATTAAAAAGGGAAATTTAATATTTTAAAAAAAGAAAGAAAAAACGACAAAGGGGGAAAATGAGATGTGGTCAGCAAGAGGCAGAATTCAAAACTTTCAGCCCCTCTGATTGGCTGCTGAGAACGACATTTGTCTCACTGGCATTGTCGTTCAGTTATATAATCAGATGATCTAACCACACACACATCTGACTAAACTGCTGGAAAACTTAGGTGTCAGACAACTAATTGAATAAATGTTTTCCCAACCAAAGAGGAAGAATGCGAAACAGTGCAATGCGTATGTAAAAAAGTAAACAGAAGACCACCCGTGAGATTTATTACTGCGTCAACTCATAGAATTGGAACCAAAGACACAGGGTGCAAGACAATCAATATATAAAAAAAAGTCAAATTTAAGCAGCTGTTCGTCATAATATATTTGTTAGGGATACATCGGGGTCAGTTTTTATCACGACCGATGTGTGAAGAAGGCAACGATCGCTCTTTCACACCATTGTAACTATCTGTAATATTGGTGCATAGCATTTGCGATTTCTTGGCACTTGCACCTAATTAGGCGCTTTATTTGGAGGTATTAAACATAACATATTTCAGTATGGAGACTCCAGCCCCTCTTTGGAAAATGTTCTTTTTGAAATTACCACCCCCCCCCCCTCCCTGAAAAAAAGAAAAACCTCTTGAGCCCTCACTGGTTTGTTTTCTAAATTCACTGCCCTCTAACCAGGACAAGTACAGATGGATGGATAAAGGAACATACATGACAAGAGATGCGAGGACAACGATGCATAAGCTACCAGCCATTCTATCACACAGACCGACAAACACTCAGGCAAACAATTAGGCATGTTCTGACGCCCCAAAGTGCATGCCAAAACGGATCCAGCTCTTGGTAGTTAGGACGAGTAGAGGCTACTCACTGATTCGTATGATTAGAGCACTAGTGCACCAACATAGATGACCTGGTGCCACCCACGAGGCTGATGTTATCTCGGCCGTATGAAAAGCGGTTCACACTTGTTCGATTTCGCAGAACGTGTTTGATGGGGATGATTGATGCAGGTCAGATTTTATGAGACCCGACTTGATGAATAAGAGCCTGCTGCATTTTGTTTCTTTATTCTAAGAGTCACCAGTGTTATCAAAATGCTGAAAAATACGATGAAAGAGGGACATGTTTGTAAAACATCAAAACTCAATTTTCTTTTTAAAAAACCCTTTCTTTTGGATGCTAATAACACGTGCTCATTGGTCCGTCTTTTAGTGTTAGTAAGAGCTTTACGGCCCCTGCAACACAATTAGATCATATAAGTGCCGAAGATTTGAGGTGTTACATGATAACCACAAAAATAACGAGAAGAGGAACTTGAATAGGATGACACATTATGTTTGATGGGAAATGAGGAGCAAACTACACCAAATCCCTCGAAACCACCCACTTGTTCAGTCTGATTTTCGCGCGAGAACAGGTACTGCATGCAGATCCAACTTGTCGGACAAGACTTAACGTGCACGCTACTTTAAGTCCCTGCCCTGATGCTATCTCCCTGTTCTAATGGCATTCCTTTCGTCTACGTCAACGGCCGTAGTGACCCTCTGGACCGAGCGGACTGGTCAGCAGACACGGGGGGATATACAGATGGACAAATGCATTAATAAATTCTTTTGTCTGTGAGGCCGGTGTCATCTGTTAGATATGGATTAGGCTCGGGTCATCTGGCAACCACTGTGGAGATCTAATACTATGTTTTTCATGTATAAGTGAGGCTGGTTTTATCTGCTAGATATGGATTAGGTTCAGGCTATCAAGCGAACGCGGTCTGGGTCCAATTCTATGTTCTTCATCTCATCCGGTGGTTTGTTGGCTGATCAATCAACGTGATAGTCTAATGTAGCGCACTTTCATATTTCTTATGTCCTTCTGTTCGTACATTTTGGTCTAGTTCAGATTAGTGGCTCGGTCCCTCCACACTCTTTTTCTCTCTTTCTCTCTCTGTCTCCTTCTCTCTCTGTCTCCCTTCCCCTCCCTCCCTCTCTCTCTCTCTCTCTCTCTCTCTCTCTCTCTCTCTC
>NW_004797446.1:432195-433779 GCF_000002075.1 Aplysia californica
TCTCTCTCTTTCTCTCTCTCTATTTCTCTCTCTCTCTCTCTCTCTCTCTCTCTCTCTTTCCTCTATCTCTCTTTCTACCTGTCTCTTCTTTGACATCCTCCAACCAAGTACACACAGTCACATTCACACACAAACAAACACCCTCTCTACTCATTTTCTCCCTCTTTGTCTATCTCCCTTTTACAAGAAAACAAACACACTAACACGCACACGCATAAGCACACACACACACACACACACACACACACACACACACACACACACACACACACACACACACACACAAACACCCACAAACACACACGCACACATACTTTTAAGCACTTCCCTTTTTGTTCTTTGCTTTGAAGTCAAGAAATCGCTGTCGGTGAATATCTACAATTTTCCACCCCATAGTCTCTCACAAACTGTTCACGCTAAAAACGTATACTCACACCTGGTTGCAAACCCACTCATTCACTCCCCCCCCCAATATTCTATTTTTTAAAACATTCCTTCCCTTGCCTACTCACTCACTGACCGACTCCTCCATTCAATCATTCTACCTCTTCTTCGCTCACATCTCACCTCAGTCCACCCCTCCTTCTTTCTCTCCACGGGTTCTCACTTTTCTTCTATTCTCCCACAGTCTTTACATTGTAAAAGTAACCGTTATGCCCTTCATTCCTTCCTTCACACCTTTTTTCCCTATCTGTCTATCCACCCATATGCAAAAGTAAGTACTCCCATTTCTCCCTCTCTGCCACCTACCGTTAAAACACAATTCCCCAAAGCGATGCTCTTCGCTTTGACAAGAGCTGTGAGTAAACCTCTTCTCCATTACCTATCCCCCCCACCCATACGTCACCATTACCTTCGTCACGGCTCGACGCACTCAATTGCTCACGGGCGCGCGTGGCTTGAATCTTCGCTCACATTTAAGAAACGGCAGGGGCGTTGCTTGCACTCAGGAGGCTTCCATCTCTGTGGCAGACGCCTTTAATAGAACGCTGCGTGAGATAGGCTTGTTACAGGCTTAAATGTGTTTAGGGATGGATATTTCTCCTTGTTTTACAAGAACGACTTCAATGCGTGGTGTTTTGACTTTTTTGAAGCGCTATTGTTAGGTAAACACACTCGAACGAAACACTTTTTGCTTTATGGTAAAAACAGATTATTTACGAGGAATTTTCTCAAGCGTTTTCTTTAAGCAAAAGCATTTGGTTTTATGTCTTCTCGCTTGTGGAAAAGTTACGTGTGTTTTTGGTTGCTGTTATTTGATCTGATCTCCTTGGCTTCTTTATTTGCTCCCCTCCCCTCTTTCTAATCTCTCTCCTAACTCCTCTCTCTTTCTCTTCTTTCTCGCTCTCTCTTTCTCATTCTTTCACACTGTCTGCCCTCCCCTCTCTCTCTGTCTGTCTCTCTCCCCTCCCCATTCACTAATTTCATTTACCCCCCTCCCCCCCTCTCTATCTCTGTCTATTCATCTGCCCAATCTCACTCCTTCACTCATCTCTCCCTCCACCTTCTCTCTCTCTCCTTACTTTTTTACTTATGGACTCTATCTCTCTCTATCTCCTCAACCCTCTAGCAGTCGCTCAGCCT
>NW_004797446.1:435707-437281 GCF_000002075.1 Aplysia californica
CACCCCCCACCCCCAAAAGTTGTGTATAAACAACAAAAGCAACAAACAAACAAAAGAAGAATAAATCTTTCGTTTTTCTGCAGTAAAAGTAGTCTTGTTTTGTGACATGAATAGGAATATGCGCTCTTTTCGCGTTTTGCCTTAAAGCATGGACAATGAGCAATAACATTATCTTTTTGCCCGTGGCCTCTGTTTTTTTATCGTCCGGACTTTGTTCCTAATTGAGCTAAGGATAAGACATCACTAGGATATTGGATGTCAGATAATGATTTCTAGAATAAATATTAATTTGACGTAATTACACATTTGGCCATGAAACGGCGAAACAGGAGCAGAGGCTTATAATATTGTTTGCCGAAATCTTGTGAATAAATTACTCAAGCAGCTTTGTAAAGATTAGAAGGTTTGTTTGAGTCCAGTGCAGATACAGAAAACCTTCCAGTAGACCAGACCGACCGTTAACCCCGAGGACGTGCATTCGGGTCATTCGACCCCTTGCACTGACCATAAAAAGATTCAGACCACAGAGATGAGATGTTACTGCAGACTCCTTGACATCTCGTACAAAGACCACGTTTCAAATGCAGAAGTACGAAACAGAATCACCAACGCAGTGGGGCAACAAGAAGATCTACTGACCACAGGGAAGAGACGAAAATTAAAATGGTATGAGCATGTTACAAGATCCACAGGACTTGCCAAAACTATTCTGCAAGTAACCGTACAAGGAAAGAGAAAGAGAGGAAGGCAGAGAAGGAGAAAGGAGGAAAACATTACAGAGTGGACAGGAAAGACGATGGGTGACAACCTGAGGAAAGCAGAGGACAAAAATAGATGGCGAGAGCTGGTTATCAGATGCTGTGGTGCCCCCACGGTTGCCCCCACTACAGGATAGAAGAAAATAAGAAGAAGACTAACCGGTCCATCAGACCCACACACCAGAACTTTGGCCTGCGGGATTACCATTGGGTAACACATTGTACGTGACTGAGTCAAATTTAAAAACTTTGGAGACACACCCTTGTAGTCTCAGTATTTTTCGTGTGTTTCCAACACTTTTAAGGCTAACATACTACCATGTCTGGCATAGACTATGATAGAGTCTGTTCCAGTGAACAACCACGAACCAAAAATTACATCGATTTGCCATGCATTAATTAATGGTTCAAAAGCAGAACATTGTGGCCAAGGAAAAGTAGTTAGCCTTAAAAAGTTTGGAAACTTACTCAAGATGCTGACAACACAGGAGTGTATTTTTGAAATTTTCAAACCAGACAAGGTTACTCAAAGAATTTACTTTTCCTATTCAAGAACAACCTATGTTGGGGTAAGCTACTGCACCAGTGATCTTCTCATTGTCAGTTCAAGCAGAACAGTTCTTTTATTCGTTGTTATCAGCGTCCGGGTTTCTTGTTGCTATAGATGTACAATAGCTCCAAGCATCTGATGGTGATAGCCACAACCCAGTCGGTCGCTAGCGTGCTGAGAGTTAACCTTCGAGGTACAGAAGCTCAAGGTTCGAGTCTAAGTGGGCGCTCTGCTCTGGAAAGGAATAATCGGATGAATTTAACCCC
>NW_004797446.1:437381-438937 GCF_000002075.1 Aplysia californica
CTGTCTGTCTGTCTGTCTGTCTGTCTGTCTGTCTGTCTGTCTGTCTGTCTGTCTGAATAATAGACAGGTAAAAGACGAAGTAGCAACACTAACCGTTTAACAGCAGGAAGACTGGCAGAAAAAAGACATACAAATAGTCGATATCCAGCAAGAACAATGGATGCAACTGAAGATGCGTTGCTTTTTTTCTGGTTGTGGTTTTTTTGGTGAGAGTAATGCTCTTATAAATCACTCCATGAGGTGGTTTTGACGTCGAGGAAAACCTAGCTTTTTAAATATTTAATTTGCCTTTTGTTAAACCCTGCTCTTCCCCAAGTAAAGCGACGATACGACACGCATACACGTACACACACGCATCCACAACACACGCACACACTTACACAAACAAACAAAAATAAGACACAAGCACTCACTCATAATATAGACAAACACCATACACACAAACATACCAAGACTAGACCTATTCTTGAGACTACAACTAAGCTTATTATCCCCACAGCCGGGTTTCTGATTTACCTGCCCCTCACCATCTCGGCGTTATTCGGTTTCCAAGGCGACGGAGACCAACAGCATCACCTGATAATGACTCGACCAGTGTCCACAGGCCGGTGAAATAGGAAATAACCGTTGTTCGCAATCATAATTTCCCTGACCCCAGTCCTTTTAACCATAGCGTAGTCTTGTTAATGATTAGTGTTCTCTTTATTCGTCTTTAGCCCAGGTCTTAGCGACTTCGTCCACCTCATAAGCTTACAATTTAGAAAGTCTTGTACACAATGCTCCTTCCCCCGCCTTTGTTTAGTACAGGCAAAGACCGTGTTCGGCACAGGCACGCGAGCCTTGTCAAATCTGGCGATGTGGAAACTACGCAGTAAATTCAAGAAGTAGACGAGTTGTTTGATTCTATAACATTATTAATATGTATTATGCTATAGTATGACATTATTAATATTTATGCTATACTATGACATTATTAATATTTATGCTGTTCTATTCAACATGCTTAATGCTGTGGCACTATATGATTCGATTCAACATGTTTAATGAAATGACATTATACGATTCGATTCAATATGTTTGATGGCATGACATTATAATATGATTCGATTCAACAAGCTTAATGCCATGGCATTAATATGGTTCGATACAACGTATACAATACTATGATATTATAATATGATTCAATTCAACACGTTTATTGCAATGACATTATAAGATACAATTCAGTTAAATGCTATGATCTTATATTCGAGTTAACATGTTCTAAAGCTAAGACATAGTAATATTCAATTCAACGTACTCGTTTTATGTAATGACATGACATTATTCAATTCAACGTGTTTTTAAGCTATGACATAATATTATTTAATTCAATGCAAGTTACAACCTTAGACTTATTATCATTCGATTCAACGCTATACTATACTGATTGATGCCCGCAATATGAGATCGGATGAAGTATTAAGTAATCTTGCGAAAGATTGGTAAGAGTTATACTCACAGTGATCAGAGAAACCGCCTACTTTCCAAAGCCTGTCTTTTTAACAACGCTTTCC
>NW_004797446.1:439037-440928 GCF_000002075.1 Aplysia californica
CCCCCCCCCCGTCCTGCCCCACATCAATTGTACGAGTGAAGAGCTACTGTTTCTTCTCAGTTGACAAGTCGCGACCTCAGTAGGCCTACTTTCTTGTTCTATCTCCATTTTTAATAACAGTGAAAACAGTTCATAATAAAGAGTGTGCTTCAGAAGAAGTCACATTTTCACGGTAAAAAAAAAATGGAGATAGGACAAGAAAGTACTGAGGTCGCGATGTGCTGAAGGGGTTCGACTCTTCGCATTGCGTGCAAACGACGTGAGTTCAAGTCCTGAGTGGGGGGAAATTAATCTTTTTGAGCATCTCCCTCTTTCTCCTAGGATGTCAGGCCCCACTCAATCCAAATCGGTGTCCTGGTAGGCAGGACCTATGCGTCATGTCTCCTCCTCACCATCAGCTTTCCTCACCCCGTGACTGTAGTCTTCATACATCTTTAATATACCATCATATTATCTTTATAACGCTTCTTGAAAACATCCTGGCTGCTGAAAGAGAAAATGTTTTCTGTGAGGCGGTAAAAGAGGAATGGCAACGAAAAAGATAACAATATATCTAAAATTGATATTCTGTTATTTTCATTGCTGCTGTGGTTGCTTTTTGTGGTTTTCGTCCTCATTGTTTTTGAAGATTAAACGATCAACTAGATACAATGGGGGTCTTTCTGGAGTCAGACGCCAGTGCTCCGCCCCGCTTTTTAAAGATATCGGACCGAGAAATTAATATTGTTTCATAAAAGAGGAGGAAAACAAATCGTCCACGCAGACAAACCTCAAGCTTTTGTGCTTCTAAAATTGATGACTAGAGTACACTAGAGACCGACTGGGTTATGGCTATCACCATCTGATGCTTGGAGCTATTGTACATCTCTTACTACAAGAAACCCAGATGCTGATAACAACGATTAAATGCTTTTAAAGCTTGCTTTGGGGGGACTGAGAAAACCCTGAACGTTCAAAGTACGCACATAAATTTATCCTAAAAGTAAACTTTTAGATAGGAAATCTTTCGGCAGGTCTTATGTGTCTTTTTTATGTTCCAAATCAAAAGGATCTGGGTTTATGTGGGATTATGTGACACGGGCGCCTGCATTGGCTAACGATAAACAAGCCTTGATTGTTCCGATAAAAAGATTGAAATGATGACTTTTTATTTGTTACAATGATTTTCTGTCCATATTTTGCTTTATTGTTTTCAAAATTAAATGTACTTCAGCTTAATGCGTAGCCAATTTTTGCAGTGTTTTTGTTGTTTTATATTGTCTTCTTGTGATGTTGATTTACAAGTGTTAAAAGTTTTATACAAGTTGAAAAGTTAGCTTGTAACACACATAGAAAATATAAAAAAGTGAACTTTAGATACACACGGAAACAAACATTACAACTGGACGTTTTTCCTTGTACGTGCTTTTGACACGTCTTCTCTCTCTCTCTCTGTCTCTCTCTGTCTCTCTCTCTCTCTCTCTCTCTCTCTCTCTCTTTCTCTCTCTCTCTCTCTCTGTGTGTCTCTCTCTCTCCCCCTCCTCTCTCTCCCTCTTCTCTCTTTCACTTTCTCTCCCATTCCCTTTATATCCCCTCTCCCTCTCTCCCTTACACACAGACTCTCCTTTTCTCTCTTTCTTTCTCTCTCTCTCTTTCACTTTCCAATTTTCACTCACCCTTATCTCTCTATCTCTCTCTCACACACACAAACACACATTATATATCTCCATTCAACTTCCCCATTATGTCACTCTATCCTCTTCTCTTTACGGGGGTAAATTTAAGGATTTTACCATCTCCCAAACCAATATTTATACGTCTTTAGCCAACTCCTTGTCCCCGTCTTTCTCTCTATCATGCATACTGACACACAAAATAAATATACACACACAAATACTCCCCCCCCCCACAC
>NW_004797446.1:442900-448862 GCF_000002075.1 Aplysia californica
CCCCCTCCTCCCCTCTACCCCCACAGTAGATCAGCGGGGAAATGTACCCTAATGTTCTTTTGTTCCAAACTCCAGCTGTTCTCTTGAGTATTCTTCCTTGTTGCATAAGAAACTAGTAAACCAGTCTCAACCCGTGGGGCTAATATTGTTTGGAAACACAGAGAGACAACTGGGAGTATCTTTGACGTTTTTTATGAGAATAATGAATGGGTTTTGAAATCCGCATTAGAGAAAAGTGTTGGTGATGATAGCCCAATATGTCTTTCCCTTACAAATAGTATATTATGTTTATGGTGTCTGTTTATTTGCTTTGTTTTTGTATGACTATACGGCATTCTTAGATACCGAAAAGGCCATTCTAGAGATTTTTTTTGAAACCGGAAGAAGGATGAGGGTTAAAGCGTACGTTTTTGGTAGCCTAGTCAAAGTCACGAGCCAGGATAAGCGATTCCGCATATCTCATGAGCCAAAACAGGAGAATATGTGTGGGCCAATACAGTAAAATATTGGATGAAATCGATTGACTTACCCGAACCCTCAATAATGAGATAAAGCTGACTGTATAGATCTAGTACATGTCACTCAAGAACTTTTCCTGAGACAAAAATTTTGTAACTATTGGCTTCTATTTGAGTCGCAAAATTGTTGCTTTTGATTTTGAAGACTGAATTGAAAAAAAAGTTATAGTTATCAGCTCACCATGGGCTACTTTCGTAATTAAAATTGGACTGACTCTCGGGCTGGGCTGAAACTGCTCGCAGGCCAGTTCTAGCACATGGGCCGTAGTTTGTCCATGCCTGGACTTGACCCTCGGTCAACCTATCTGGCGGTAAGAGAGCAATTCAGAAGACACTCGGAGTAGGCACAGAGATACCTTTGTATTACCCTTAGACCAAAAGTAGAAGCGTAACAATTCTACCCCAACATAGGCGGGATTGGAGCCCCTGTTCTTCTATCAGCAGTCTATGATTTATATCCCCTTGCCTTATTGGATAGCTTTCCTTTCTTTAAAACTGAAAATCTGTTGCGGACAATCTCAACTCATGATTTTTTTTGCGTGCGGTTCTTATCTAGTGAAGTGAAGCGTGCTGGACGGTGAAGACGGTAACAATAGCTATTTTGACCGGCGTCTGTGGTGCAGCTGTTAGGCGCTTTTCTGTCGCACGCAGGAGATCTGAGTTCGATTTACGTGTGTGCAGAATTTTTATCGAGTATTTTGATCTGTCTGCTGTGACTGCATCTTTCTCAGCCCAGGTTGGCCCAGACAGGCTGGGTCAATGCTTGTCTCCTAGATAACCTAAATTATGTTGATGGTGGGATAAAAACACATTTATTAAATTTTAAATATTGCAAACTATTTATTTTGCTATTTTCAGAAACACAGACGTCTATCTTCAGAAGATGACGCTGGAGAGCCCGACAAAGCAACTTCTGTGGGTCCTCGTCCTGATTGCTGTCTTGTTCACCTTACGAAACATTCTCTGGTGGACGTTTGAGTATGGCTTCAGAACGGGACTTCTTTCTGGAACACGGTGGTATCGCTACACGTCGGTGTGTGAGATTCCCGATGACGTCAAGTCCGATATGGTGACGTTACTTTCCAAAAGTTTTCGAGCCATGAACAAACTGGGAATGTCACCTGTCGTCTGTTTCGGCACACTGTGGGGTGCATTACGCTACAATGACATACTGCCTTGGGATAATAACATTGACGTCTGCGTTCTGAATTCTGACATTGTGAACAACATAACGTTTTCTAGTATGGTCACATCGTTTTGGGAAGAAGGCGTAACGTTGCATCACTACAACCACTTATCGGGAAGCTACAGGTTCACTTTCGAGAAGGCTGACGGATATATTAACGTGTTTCACGACTGCACGGAACATTTTTACGGAAGCCACTCAGAAATAGGACATGACTATCCCAGATATTTGTCCAGACTCCCTCCTCCGAGATGGGTCTGCCCCAGCGGCTTTGCCAACAAAATGTTTGTGCTTACATATGACGGATACAAGCCTTTCCCTCGGTGGTTGATAGAGCCCCCATTCAAAAATGGCTCTGTGGCAGGGATTCCGGTGCCAGTGCCCCACGACGATTTTGAGATGCAGAAATATTTGTACCCTTCAGACGAGTGGGTGGAGAAGAGACCTCGTGGATGTTGAAAATATGTATTCTATCAATAAGCAATGGAATCAGACGCTTGAAATTAAGGAGGATGTGGCGTTATTGGTATTTCCTCAAAGCTTGTTCATTTGTCCTACTTTCGAAGAAAGACATACCCGTCTGTCTTGAATAACAGTCCAGATGCTTGCAATTGAAGGCGTCACCGGTAAAATGAACGAGAAAATGGCCGCCAAAGTTTGGTCACACCCAAAGCTTCAGAGTCCTTGGAAACTACTCAATAACACTTTTTGTGCCATTGATCGAAGTTTTTCTGTGAAATCCACACAAAAATGTCTGTTTGAATGGACATGAATGTGTTGAGCCACTAAAAGAAAATTCGAAAAAGATTACCCAAAGGGCAGAAAAATGCCTTTTTCTTGGATTTCACTATCTTGAGGAGCGCCAGTTTTCATCACTCTGCCTCACAATTGTGTTATGACGAGATGAACCCCAGAGTTGAGATAACGCTGAACTCCGTCCATGTAATTTCTTTCCAAAATTTCATTACAATGAGTTCTATTGACGATCAGATCGAACGGAATTTATGATTTCTAAAGCAAAGGCACGAGCTCACATGTTTTATATGTGTGTGTGTGTGTGTGTGTGTGTGTGTGTGTGTGTGTGTGTGTGTGTGTGTGTGTGTGCGTGCGTGCTTTTTGTATGTACTGTCTCTTACTCTTTCTGTATAATATGGATATGAGTGGGGCTGCGAAAGACAGAAAGACAGAAGAAGAGAAGGAGGGAGATAGAGAATGTGTATATTGTGTGTGTGTGTGTGTGTGTGTGTGTGTGTGTGTGTGTGTGTGTGTGTGTGTGTTTGTGTGTGTGTGTGTGAGCGCTCGAGAAAAAATAAAAGAGGAGAGGCTTGTTCTCCTTCGTTATCTTCAGATCATGACCAATAGCATCCCTCTGAACACAGATGGACATTCGTAGGCAAGCTGTTTAATCGTTCTGGGCCTAGACAGCAAACTTTTACAGGAGAGGGAGCCCCCCACCAACTATTTCACTTTTTAAAGATTGTCGAGCACAAGCAACCTATACCACAGATTAAGAATCTGTAATTAAAAACCCACGGCATCCCCCTGACCCAAGCTCTCCGGCTGGCGACTGAGAGACGTCTCTTTCTTCCCGCAACACCCAAAAGGGTATAGTATAAGGGGCGGATAAAAGTAAAGTAAAGTAAAGTAAAGTAAAGTAAAGTAAAGTAAAGTAAAGTAAAGTAATAAAAAAAGACCTTAGTACATTTGAAAAGCTGGCTGACGAATCATAGACCTACGTCACATTCTTGTTGTAACTCTTGACAAAAGTGCCTATATTAACTATACCTTTTATTGTGTGATAAACTTACGTCTAGATTCCTAATCATGAGGTACAAATGTATCACCAGCTTGTGATCGGGTCGCTGTTGTGGGGTTTTGCTTTCATTCTGTAGAATAACTGTATATAATGGCCGTTCATTCTGAATAATATTATTGTATTATTTAGTAAATAAGACAACCCTTAACACCTTTTCGCTATAATTCCAAACGATGCAAATTTATTTCATACTATTCACCTGGTATTGAAGAGAGAACTAGATCTACATGTTCTTTGTACCCACCCGTTTTTAATGGTCACGAGGCTTACCCCAAGGTTAAAGAAAGATGAATTCTGTAAGTTTTATTTTTGTCCCTTTTCGTTAACAATATGACACATTTCAAAACTCTTCAAGTTAACATGCCTCGTTTTACGGCTAGCTCAGCTGGTATCACGCAAGTGACATTGGTTCGAATTCTTAGTTGTGCGCACTTGAATTTGGTTTATAAAATTTCAGATATCCAAAATAAGTGCTATTATTACTATTTATGAACAATACAATTAAAATATTGCACATCATTTTCAAGTTCTTTTGATAATTTATTGTTAATAACTTTAAGAATGTTGAAAACTTTAACATGCATGAAGCTGAAATGAGGTGAAAACTATCAGATGTTTGGGACTTAACATAATTCTTCAATTATCTTCATTGTTCAATAAAATGTATTCCACTACAATGTGAAATGAACTGCGTATGAATACATGGTTTCCTCTAGAACTGTTTAATTAATTTTGTTCGACTGGATACTGCCTGTTTATGTTAACATGTTATGAGTCTGTGTAAGTGAAGTTCAAAGCTTTAAGGCTGATTTCACTCCAAAACCCATTTAAACAGCCAGTCTTAGATACAGTGCTTTAATAATGTTAGACCTACTAATTAACACCCATAAATCCAAGAAATTTACCAACTACGCCTTAAATATGTGGGCGGAAAGCTAGAGGTGAGCAATGGGACACGACAAAAGGGTCTGCTCACAGAGGCAAGAGAGAGAGAGAGAGAGAGAGAGAGAGAGAGAGAGAGAGAGAGAGAGAGAGAGAGAGAGAGAGAGAGAGAGAGAGAGAGTCCATTGATCGATAATTTCCCAAAAGGATTTACCCAAACTATTGTCGAAGAACTGAAAGATTTTGGTTTTGGATAAAATGTGTCTCAGTGCTAAAACGTTAGCTACGTTTTCATGTCTAACAGTAACAAAGAAACAGGAATAATCTGTAAGAATGACAGTAACACTCACATAGTCAATTATTTTATGTTTTTTTACACAAATTCTGTGTTCTTTTCGTCAGGTGGCCACTATGGTTTTGTTGCCATGTTAGTCACTTTGGAGTCGGTAATGATCAAACGATGATAGTGGCAGAAATTAATTCGCACGGTAAAATAGACAGTACCGCAGCACACCACACGAGTAAGTTTAATTTTAACCGGTCGTCTAGTGGTCCGGCTACCAGATTCTTAATCGTGAGGTTGCGGGTTCAGGGGGTCGAGCCGCGGGCCCCACGCTGTGTCATTGGAAAAGGCACTTTACACAAATATTCCTCACTTCACCTAGGTGGGAATGAGTACCCAGCTATAGACAGCGAATGATCTTGCCAGTATGATAGTGTTTTTAGCGCCTATGAATGGCAACTTGCACTGTATGCTTCCCAGGAAGTTGAGATTGTTTCAGAATGCTATTAGGTCTGCTGGGGTAATAGAATAGACTACATTTGCACTATACAAAATATGCTTTGTTGTGATGATGATGATGATGATGATGATGATGATGATGATGATGATGATGATGATGATGATGATGATGATGATGATGATGATGACGCTACACATCGGGCGCCGGTAAAGTCAAAGTTATAGATCATATAAATTGAAATTATTAATAAAAATAATGCATAGCATTTGTATAGAGCATACTTCTTCTCGACAGCAAGCTATGTATTAGACACTTTACAGTATATTGCATATTACTCCAGGAGACCCTAGAACTCGCAATAACTTTCTCGTCTTCTAGGGAAACATACAGTTTGAGCAGCAGATCAAGAGCAGAAACACTAAGAAAGAAGGAAAAATGGATGGAACAGCTGAACGTGTGATATAAGAACAAATTCTGCTAGATCGGAACACGAGTGGGTGAGAAAGAACGCCAAATTGACTTTTACTACATAGGGGGGAAGGAACAATCGGGATTTTGAATAATTTATTATAGAAGACTGGTTGGCTTCACACTTCATGGCCAGTTTTCGAAAATTAAAGGAAAACGATGTTACAGAGAAAAACATGAAAAGAAACAGAACGATTCAGAGGATATATTGCATGAAAGACCAGTCCAATTTCAATCATTTGTTTTTAAGAGAATAAATATTAGCAGCTTGTATTTTGAAATGGAATGTCAAAAAAAAAAAAAAACGTGCGGAAAAAAAGAGAACATCGAATAACGGAAAGGAGGTTGG
>NW_004797446.1:449045-451208 GCF_000002075.1 Aplysia californica
CTTCTTCTTCTTCTTCTTCTTCTTCTTCTTCTTCTTCTTCTTCTTCTTCTTCTGCTTCTGCTTCTTGTAAATACTATTGTTATAATTATAGTATTTTGTTGACATTGCTTTGACACCTCGCCCTAGCCACCCGAGGCCAATCGTGTCTGTGCTGGACGCGTGCCAACTGAAAGGCGGAGATTCTTGTTTTTAGACCTTCTCCAATCAGGGCTCGAGCAGGTTCATTTTGAGTACAAGACGCCAAGCTGAATTGTTAGTACACCATAGACACTTGCATGTCGCGGTCTGGGCCTCTGAAAGTTCTTACTCTTGTCGGTGTTTGGTGGAAACTCTGGTGTGGTTTGCTTCTTTCCTATCAAACGTCTGGCTTCATTTCCTCTCCTCATTTTCTTTGTGGGCGTTACTATTTTGTTACACTTTTAATCTTTGGCAGTTATATGACTTGTTTGTGTTGTAAACGCCGCAAAACTCTTACTAAAACTCTTTAAAAAATTACACCACACTGTCGAAAGGTTTGTCCGCCTTAATGACATCATGAGATTATGTACATAAGAGAGCGATACATTCCTCTCATTACCATAATTTAATTTATTCTCAATAATAGGGGAACTATCTTATTTACTCCCTAGTCAGGTTGCCTACAATGATAGTATGGGAAGGTGGGGGAATTCCACACCCGGGGTAATTCCGCACCGCCGCTTAAAACCATTAGAACCAACAGAAATCTGTTTTACATTCAACTGTCCCCGTTGGATTATGCGATTGTGCGGCCGCGCGGCCGCGTTTTTTCACGTAATTCGGCAACATTTGCATAATTTTGGATTCCCCATGTTTTGTTCACGTTTTCTTCTCTTTTTTTCCCACAAAACAAGTAATTAACGCCTCGCCATATGACTAAAGGGAAGTAGTCACCGTAATAAGTTTCATTTAAGTGACAGGTTGGTTATTTCCCTTGTTAGAAGATCTTGGTTATGGTTTGGGATTTTGTTCCTTGAGCATGTTCAAAGTTTAAATCCATCAGAAGTTGTTGTTATCATGTCTGTTGATGTTTCATGTTTGACAGGTGTCCCTGGTTTTAGCAATGTGCCAGCATCAGTGGTCCAGATGTACTTAAAAAATTAAAAAAAAAACAACATTTTTCTTTCCACTATTATTATAATATAGACTCTATAGATCTAGATTATCTAAATCTACAGTTGAAAGTTACAGAGATTATATTTTGTTGTTGTTTTTTTCTGACTGATGTGTATTGTTTTCTTTCCAAATACACAACACATTACTGATATGTTCTGTATTCAATTTTTCTGTACATAAAACATGAAAATCATGAAAATTCTTGTTGAAAAAGTGGGGGGGGTTAGTGACTCTGTATTGGAGAAAACATAAGATAGCGGACATCTTAAATCTTTTAAAGAATTGCTTTTACGTTCCCATAGACATAACTTAGATCTTTCATTCATATACGGGTCAATCCAGGCTGAAACTGATTCAGCATCCCAGCAGGAAAAAAAAGCGAGATCCTCGATAAAAAATTTTTCCCCCACATAGGAATCGAACATGGGTCTCCAGCGTGCGGGGTGAGGCACCTAACCGCTACTCCACAGACGCTGGTTTGTGTTGGAGAAAAACAAAACGGTTGATGGAAAGCAAGGAAAGTAAGGAAGAACAAAAACAAAGACATGAGAAATGTTGTCAAGAGAGACAGCGCAAACAAAGGGAAGAGAGAACAAATAAATGAGGTAAAGAAATAGTTGGAAAGCCTTTGTACTGCGTGGGAAATGGACATAATGGTGAAAACCTCGTTGGGGTCAACTCTTTGTCTAGGGGAAAAAAGGGAACACAGAAGTAAGAGTTTCGCGTTGAGAGTACTCTAGAGTTCTGAGAACATAAAAAAAACCCGGTAAAAATATCAGTCATTTATAGATTTCAACATACTATACGACTTTTACTTTTGTAAGTTTATACATTATTTTAAGCTCTCATTCGTCAACATAATATCGGCATCTGTGGTGTAGCGTTTCACCATCGCATGTACAAGACCTGAGTTCTATTCCTGTGTGGGGCGAATTTTTATCGAGCACCTCGGTCTTTCCGCTTGAACGTTATAACCCTATCAGTCCAGGTTGGTCCAATTTCCTCCTCCTCCTCCTCCTCCTCCTCCTC
>NW_004797446.1:451308-455416 GCF_000002075.1 Aplysia californica
TATGCTCATGTGGGTGTGAAATTGCCTCGAAATACTAAATTTTTAATTAAGTTGAAAAATGGAAGTACGGGGAGGGTGACATCGTAGAATTCATAATATTAATATCTTGGTGCTTCCCGGGAAGCTGAGAATGTTTCGGAGTGTTCTATGGTCTGCTGGGGTAATAATATAGTGTAAAGCGCATAGAGCCTGCTGTTGAGCGGGGATATGCGCTATACAAATGCTATCTATTATTATTATTATTAAGTTTTTTCCCCTAACTTGTCAGACCCAAAGTAAAACTGTTGTGGAGGATGTGTCCTCTTTCTACATAAAGTAGCTTCTATAACACTTGTCTCGCAATCCAATTGAAAAGTATAGTGTGTAATTCCCCCATTTTAATAATAATATACAATTCTATTCTTTATTACAGTTTATTAAGACATTTTTCTAAAATAAAGCTAACAGGTGTTTACACAAATATTGATCTGTTAAGACAAATTGATGCACGTCCTTGTGCAAAAACTGGAGACTTTATGTTTGATAGTTGAGGAAATATTTGACAATAGGTTGATCCACGAACTTTTGACCGAACTATAATAATGATTAATTTTGAGGTTAATGCATAGTCTCGTATTAAAATATTTTAGACTGGTTACTTTGGCGTAATCCTGGTTTACTGTGGAGGACACTATTTGATTCAATTTGGAGCCAAATGAATGATAAGCAATGGAAAGGCGATGTGCGTACCAGATTATAGGTGAAACTGATGAAATTTCGTTTTTTTCTCTTCATTTAGCCTTCATGATGCTCACGTGTCGCAGTGAAGTTTTTATTGAGAGCAAAGAGCCACAGCCTCGACAGTTTGCACAGAGCAGAGTCTATTTTTTTAAAAAAAAGGATATTACACTTTCCCCCGATCATATATAAACATAGAGAGGTCAATGCAGCATTGGATGCTCAAATATCAAAATAGTCAAATTACTTCAACACAGAGAGTAAATCCAACACAATGAAAAACGTCAGAAAATGTCAGCTCAAATGTAATCCCAGGAGAGCCAAAGTGTAAACATTAGGGAAATCAAATTCTTCATTGTCAGTTCAAATGCAGGATAGGAAAGTTCAAATTCAACAATACGAAAAAAAACACGAAGCTATGATGTAACCATCGCCTCTGAGTCAGGGGAAGCCAGAGAGTATTTAATTATATATTTTAGTGTCTCTGGGGAAGCTACCCTGTCTCTTAGCAACTTTGTTTACTGTTCACGTCTCTCGCATTCAATACTCACCGTCTGCTCTCTAATCTAGATCTAGATCTACACTTTTCTCCCGATCATATATAAAATAGCGAGTCCAAATGCAGCAATGGAAGTTCAAATCTGTCTCTTCTTAGCCACATTCGTTGTTTACTGTTCTCGTCTCTCTCCGTCAGCTGTCTAGATATCTAGATCTTGGTGCTTTTTCGGTAGTTCCCACTCCCCTTATTTGAGCCTGACCTACATCTAGATCTAGATCTATACGTTTGATTCGCGGTGAGCTAAGATATCAAACCTAACAACTGCAAAACATTAAATTATGGTAAAATTCAGGGGGGCATGCACTAGTTCTAGATCTAGAAATAGATATAGATTATGCTGTCTATCTAGAATCTTAAATCTAGAGATCTAGAGATCTAGCTGATCTAGATCTATATCTATATCTAGATTTAGATCTAGAAATCTAGATTCACTCCCACAATGGCCGTCATGTAAATAAACGGGACCGCAATTATACAGGAGTGCCGAAACCGTGCACTGAAAAAGAAGCCGCTTGAAACTAGTAGACTCCAGGCCTACAGAAACAAGTAGGCCTACTGTTGATAATTATGATAGATCTAGTAGAGACCTCTGAATCAAGTTGCATGATAGGCCTAGTGTGTCTCCGCCAATTCACAGGCGAGTAGTCAAGAGTCGCTCTTCGGTCATTCGCCCACCAGGCCACCACTAGATTTAAATCATCTACTTTCCGAACTGCACGCTCTTGGCAGGGTGCACAACAAAATCTACGTTTATTCATTAAATACTCTCTCTCTCTCTCTGGGCTAAAATAAATAAATTATAGATCTAGATCTAGTAACACTAGATCGACACACCGCCCTTGCATTGTAACCAATGTAAACTACCGGTCGCTCAGCGAGCCAATCACAATCCAACATTTTTGGGGTCCACCTAGACCCCATGACTACGTAGACCCCAATCGGGGGGCACGTAGACACTTCCTTTTGGGTTAGGCCCTAATGTTTCCATATAACCGGAAGTTCTCTGTCTTTAAAGATGTGTTGACTACGTCACATGAAAATGTTTTCCGGTTGTTACACGTCTTGAATTGTGAAAATAACGCCGTGACCCTTTTTATTTACAAAGAATAATGAACTTCATTATTTTCATTCTATTGTTTTTTTCCTTTGTTGGAAAAGAATTGGCAAGTAAGATTACTGTTTTGTCAACATCTGAAGTCATCAATGTCCTCTTTACTCGCTTCTTTGACCTCTCATTTTTTTAAAACCAGAATTATTCATCTAGAATCTAGATCTAGATCTAGAATCTAGATCTAGAAATATAGATCTAGATGTCTAGAATCTAGATTGTAGATATAGAGTATCTAGATATAGAATCTAGATCTACATCTAGATCTAGATCTATTTGAAATGTTCTTATCGGCCATAGCAGATGTCACAAGACAGTAAGTCATCTAGATCTAAACAAACATTAATCCTTCTAATTCTTATGTTTCGGTTGAAAGATATTCTCCTCTGCAGATGCATTGGTCATCGTCAGACACTGACGGGCAAATTCCTCTTCTTCTTCTCCTTCTCCTTCTCCTTCTCCTTCCCCTTCCCCTTCCCCTCCTGTTGAATGTGGTCGGTGGTGGCGGTGGCTAGAGGCTTTGAGGTTGTGATTTCACCGCGCGATCACACGGGGGCCTGGCCGCGCCATATAACCCGCCGGGCTGTATCGGAATTTCTTCAGTTGGCTGTTGACACCCGCGCTCGTCGGGACCAGCGACACCAAAAGCTTGTACTTGTACCACCGTACTACCACTGTTGTGTAGGATTTCTCGTGTTTTCTCTCTGGTTTACCTTGATCAACAACAACGCCCGGGATATTTCTGCTACTGTTGTTTATATTGTTGATCAGTTTTTTCCAGTTTCAAGGAAACTTTTTGGATAATTATGACAATGGCAAACGCCACTTCTTCAACGCCCCATCGACCCTCGCCGAGCGCTTCCCTCAGAAAGGTAATTATTTACATTTGGTTTCTACGATTATTAACGTAAAGTAATAGGCAAGTTATTATTTTTTATTTACAATGTGGTGTTTGTTATTGTTATAGCTCCTTTTTCTCATAGGCGTACTCATGAACTTCATTATCTTTCTTAATTTTTTAGCCATTAATTTTTTGTTGTTGTTAATGAAATAATTTAGATTAGCCAAGGCAACTGTGTGCCGAAAGTTGTTTGAAGCTTGTCTGCGCTCGGCGTTTGGTGTATCTAGATCTAGATTAGATAGATTTAGAATCAAGATCTGAACGCGCTGACTGAAAGTACTGCAGTTACTGGAGACCCTAAATCATAATAGAATTATCAAGGTTAATATAGAAATGTGCAGCTTTTGGTGGCTGTTTTGTTTACTTTTTATTTTATTAGGCCCAGATAGTGCCATTCTAGTCTAGTGGCCTGGCCTCCTCTGTTTTATTGTGGGTTTTTTTCTAGTTTTGCTTTGTTGGTAGCCAACAACGAGCGGTCGCTTTGTGCGAACGTTGCAACCACCATCGATCCATCGGTCAAGACTGTCATGTGCTGACACTTGCTTACTTAATCGTTGTTTTTGTGTTCTTGCTTAGTTAGGCCTATACTTCAGTACGAAGTGAGGCTTGAATTATATATCTTTATGCTTCCTTTTACATAAGTTTGCCTGTGTGTCTAACTGTCCGTGCCTTGTGTTCCCCAGACTAACAAACCTCTGATGGAGAAGCGCCGACGTGCCCGCATCAATGACTGCCACACAAAGCTCAAGTCTTTGGTCATACACAGCTCCAAGAAAGATGTAAGTCTTCTGTCTTGTCATTTCATCACCCAGCAGATTGTTTT
>NW_004797446.1:455516-459692 GCF_000002075.1 Aplysia californica
TCTTCTTCTTCTTCTTCTTCTTCTTCTTCTTCTTCTTCTTCTTCTTCTTCTTCTTCTCCTTCTTCTTCTTCTTCTTCTTCTTCTTCTTCTTCTTCTTTGGTGATAATGTTGTTAAATTTGTTCTTGTTGCTTTCTTAATATTGTTGATTTTGTTGTTGCTATTACTACTCAGTTGAGGATAATGGTTTTAATCGTGATTTAGTTGAGAGAACGGCAGTCGGATTGTTTTCTTCTGCCGTTTTCTTCAAAGCAAGCAGCTTTCTTCCGCCAGTGGTAGGTCCTACATCTTTTCTTACCTTCTTTATGTTTCTGTCTATCTGTCTTCTTATCTGCACTAAATGACCGTTATTGTGTTGATATGCTTCTTTTTACTCAAACTCAAACTCAAACGCCTTTCTTCCCGCAGTATCCGAGCAAACGTGGGGCACCACCTTTGTAACGCTTATTTCCAATATCAAAAAAGGTTCTAATTTAGTGGCAGGTATCTACATGAACGGAGAGGGCACAGGAGTCCAGCAGACAGTGAATGTTTATTCGCCTCGGGAAAAGCCTGCTAAAGTCTGGACCTTCAACTATACTAATACAGAAATGTCTGAACAGTGAGTCAAACGTTAGTAAATGTTATTGCTGTTTCATCTGTTTCTTTTGTTGTTGCTGTTGTTGCTTTGTTTCAATTTGTTGCTTTTTCATATTTTGTAAAAACGTTTTGTTTTGCTTGTTTTTGTTTTGCTTATTATGTTCTTTAAATTCTGCTCTCTGCGAGATGTGAAAAAAAGTCTGTCTTTGGACGACGTGCGCTTGCCTCATGGGTTAGAATCGAGAGGAACAAAAGAGAGGTGGAAAGAAAGAGAGTTGAGACAAACACTTCCAAAGTGATCGGATATTGTGTGTTCTTTCCCGCCTGACAGCATTGTCAGTCACCCCTTGTGCCATCGATGTTAAATCATTCTTTCTTACTTTTAAAAACTGAAAAATTCAGAGCTACAACAATTGTGACTTTTTTCACACGTACGGTAACGTACGTTTCTCACTTGTAACATCACGCTCGGCTTATTACGTTTTTTAAAAGACGACTTCACTGTTCTGCACTCTTTTGGTTTTGTTTCGATAAGTGTTTTGCGGCATTTGCAACGCATACGATCATATGAGCACGCGGGACACGTTAAACATTTTCAGTTAGTAGGAAATAAAAAAAAAATTCCCGGTTGCGGACGAAGCCTACTCTTATCGATTTTGGACCACTAAGGGATCTTTAACGTGCGCCACTTTCACACGGGACCTCCGAGATTTTTTTTTTGCCCTTGTCCGAGAAGGCGAGGTGTTGGATTTTACCTACCTTACGATCAGGGGTGTGGCTGAAAGACAGTAGTAAGAAGGAGCCAAGGAGTAGCAGTAGAAAGGATGCAGAAAGAGTCAGGAGCCGAGAGGAAGGGGTAAAGGAGGTGAAGGAGTGGGGCAGAAAGTAGGAATGAAAGCAGACGACATAACATTGTTAGAGAGCAGGAAAGGCGGTGAAAGGAAACATTTTAGAGAAGAAAATTTCCCGTCTCTGTCGGAAGTTCTGCACTTACCCTACGTGTCCACTGAGACGGACACGGTCCGATTTTTTGCCGGGAGGAAGAAAATCGTCGGGTTGTTTCCGGTCTTGTGTGTCCGCCTGTTCGGACAGGACACGTCTAGTCTGTTGGCTTAATGGCGTCCTATTCCACACACTGTGTCCCAAGGCTGTGTCCTCTGTACAGGGCTATAAATAGTCGAGGTCAATGAACCCAAGGCGGGAATAAGAAACGAATGGGTTTTTAAAGGAAAATTGGTAAAATTGTTAATATTCATTTAAACCAGGTGGTTTACTCGTAGACTTTACTGATTTTGAAGCGCATATTACAACTATGAGGTTAGAATTTTAATCCCAACTCAAAATTAGAATATTTTAAAGCTCCTGCGGGGACTATAGCTCATGAGTCACGACCCGGCCCGGCTAAAATTGAGCAAGCGGCTTTTAAACCGACACGTCTTTTGTCGGGGCGTGTCGTGTCGTGTCTGTTGACACAGCCAAACAGACTTTTCGCTGATTTCTTAGGAAATAGACGGTCCTCCTTTTCATCTGAGAGACGGACGGAATCGGGTCGGTTGGTGTCCATCGCAGTGGACACCGGCCTTTATTTGGGGAAGCGGACACCAAACACTCAGACGAGCGACAGTCGTTCTAACTCTTACACAACAAACTGGGTTGACGAGACTAACACTCGGTCGTTGTCGTTGCTTTGGTCTGAAGGTAAAATGTGGGATACGAGATTTTTTAGTAGATTTGGTCGGTCGGCCGTTATCGTTAGAACGACTGTCGCTCGTCCGAGGGTTTGGTGTGAACGCACAGCTATTCAGAGAATTTTACAGATGCTTTTAAGAGTGCCCAAATTCAGCTGTCAGTGCAATGCAAGTATCTCATCAAATCAGGTTCCCCGCAAGACATTTTTCCTATTTTGAGACGCTGATTTCGAATATGAAATCGCGTTTGAGATATGATAATTATTTTTAAAATTTTGTGCCCAAAGTTTAATCCTGCGCGGCGGCAAATTTTGAAGTGATTCTACGTCACAACGTGCAAGCCCCACGATCTTGACATCAGGCGGCCACCAAGTCTAGGACAGCTTTGTCCTAATGCGGTAGGCGGCTATATTTCTCCATAATCACAGACGATATTACCCCGGGATTGGGATAGTCCCTTCCCACCTATTTTGTAGCAATTCACAACTGCTCGGGACTCAAATCGACAACAATGTCCTGTCGTAACCTGTCGTAATAGGTGCGGTACATTACACTCTAAATCAAAGGTTTCAAAATCCTGACGGGTCTGTCCCAGGACAAACAGTCGTAGTGCGGTACTAGCCTAAGGCGGGCGGTAAATGTCTCCACTTAAGCGGGCCGCACTCGACACAGGCCGTCCTTGAGGACTCTTATTGGACTGCGCAGACCTCACACAGACACAGTGCTGGCCCAGCGCGGGTAAAGCCCAGGCCGAAATCAAAACAAATCCTTGGCCTGTGCAAGGACTGGACAAGGCCAGTCTGAATTCTGTCCTCACCTGAAATTTCCATGACGCCAGTGTGCTGAGTAAGTGTTTTAATGAAAGAAAATGGCACCGTTGTCAAAAGAAAATGTTTTGGACTTTATTGACATAGTACAAAAAACATCATGCCTTTAAAAAAATTAAGTGCAAAGAGGACGGCAACAGACAACTCAAAGACAAAGCGTAGGAGGAGATCGTTAGTTACGAGAAAAGCCTTGACGCAAATGCCGTTAGGAACAGTGTCATTACAAAATATTCCTCGTATGATATGCGTGGTGCAAGGAATATTAATGTTTTAGTCAATCTCTCATGTGGGGAAATTGTCTCACTCATTATGATATGCAGCAACTTGGCGAACGTGCTCTCGTCCATTCGTCAATAATTCCGGTAGTCTGAAGAATAATCCACCAATTCACGAAGCAAGTTGATGTTTGTGTGTTTAGACATATGGAGAAGCCATCTTTTGGACCAAAGTCCTATTTGTTCTTTTTCAAATATAGACTTATTGCTAGATTTGTGGTTTGTCGCCACGATGGTATGCACTAGGTTTCCACAGTCCTGGCCTGTGTCGTGTGTGTGCCAGGGTCGCCTCAGCGGGGCCTCAGAACAAAACTCAAGGCAGCCCCAAGGCGGCCTCAAGGATCGACTTCTGATCGCAGATCCCAAGGACGGCCTGTGTTGAGTGCGATCCGCATTACAACTGAAGTGCGCACAAGGTCCCTGGTTAAAGTGTATTCCTTGTAGATCAAATCAAGTACAAGCTTCTGACTATGGTGTCTGGAATGGACAGGGAGTGTTGGTATTGATCAAACCTGCATGCACTGATCCCTGTTACTAATGACAACCGGTAAACGATGAAGGGGTTGTGGTGGCACGTGTAGCTAGAGAAAAATGTCTGCTGATGTCCTAATATATAAGTCTCAATTGTTATGTAATTTTAAGAAGGTTGAGCGAAATGTACTCTAAGAGTGCAATTCATACTTAATTTTCTTTACCCCCTTTCCTCTCGGTATCTATCTATCTATCTATCTATCTATCTATCTATCTATCTATCTATCTATCTATCTATCTATCTATCTATCTATCTATCTATCTATCTATCTATCTAT
>NW_004797446.1:461092-464159 GCF_000002075.1 Aplysia californica
CGTTTGTCAATGTCTGACGACGACCAATACATCTTCAGAGAAGAAATGAAGTTTAGACCTAGACCTAAGCTGATTCGCGGCACCCTCCAAATACCGAGACGGTGCAATCCTTCTTCAGCCTTTGTGCGCTCTCGGAGAATTGAGGTCAGCGACTGCGCGCGTTGCTCTTGCGCATTAATGAGCTCACACAACACACGCAGTGTTACTATAACACGAGCTGTGGGGTGACCAGTTGGTTATATATATTCATGAAGATGCGTTTTTAAATCCAGTCTCAATTAGATTGTTGTGGAATAATATGAATACGTTATGATAAATTAATACAAATTGCTGTGCAAAGTTTAGGTTACATTGATTCACCCGTTAAAGAGATGTTTGAGGACAAGTTGCGCCACGAATTTTTGACTGCACTGTAAAGATCATCGTGCAGTCTGACGTTAATAAATACACTGTGTTGCATTTGCAGGAATCACCTTTGTTTTCAATTACGTTTGGCTCCTGGCTCCTGGAGCATTTTCAACTTTAGATTCTGTCAACTGTGCACTCTGTTCATCAAAGGTTTAAAATGCATTTTTTAAAAACTGCTTCAAACAAACCAACAAATTCCACAAGTTTAAAACTGGCTTTTTCAAGCCACCGTGATGACAATGTTCAAACTGTTTCTGGCAGATGAGGGTCAGGTGCCTTGCATGGGAAGACGAGGAATCTTCCATTATCCCTGTACAGTCCTTGCAGACCACAACGTAAAGTTTCTTCAAAGTGTATCCACTTACGTCTGAAATTTCATTTTTAAGTGCATTGCATCTTTAACGTATTGCAAAATTTAACAAAATTAAAAATGTAGGTGTGTTCTTTATCAAGGTCTACTGGAATTGCAACTATTGTTTGACTGAAATTCTTACTCGTTAGATTTTGATTGATCAAAAAGCTATCCACTACATCCTTGCAACCTGCAACTGCTTGAAGGCGATGCCATCATAATTTTGTCTTCCATTTTCTGTCTCTTCAAACGAAAATGTACCTTTGTGGGGGGGGGGGGGGGTCTGGGTTGTCACGATATGTCTACCTTTTCCTCTCATGGTGACTGAGAACAGATGTTTAAGTTCATCTTGATATCATTGTAAGTAATCCCCCTTTAGCAGCTCACAATGTCTGCCACAAAACCTTGCCAAGCAGTGATGTTGTGGATCCACTCACAGACTCATGGTTGCTTTTGCAACTTTCTTTTTGTCTTTTGGTCCAAACTTCCTGAATTGTCTTTCATTACTTTCAACCACAGACGTGTCTGCTGCAAAAATTCATGGTGACTGGGTTACGATATTCGACAGAGAATGACACAATTGACTAAATGAAAACGTTGAAAAGATGATCAAAGTCATTACAGAAATCAGATATAGCGATGTCAGAAAAAGGATTAATTCCGAGATACACATAGTGTCCCAAATTAATTGCTTTTGATACACTGCCACTAAGCACGTGCACAGCCAAACAAACCCCTTGTCGTCCAAAACTTACACACAGTTGGTTAACTTGGGTGCCACCCTAAATAAACCTAAGGCACTGTCTTTTTCACAGAAATTTTCAATAACTGCCCAGCTCGCAGTATCATCATGATGAGTAGGCCAACAGAAATTGTGGTAGATCAACAAATTGTTTCTAATTCTTAATTAAGTGTGGAGGATCAAAGAGGACTGATTTTATCACCCTCGTGATGAAAAAAAAGGCTTTTCGGGGGTGAGACTTAGTTTAGTGTTCTAAAACCATCTGGTTGTATGGACCTTGGTCACACGTAAGCCTTCACCTTCAAACGAACACTTTTAAAGCTTTTAATGGCCTCTAACAAACAATGAAACAACGAACTACACAACCCGCACCAGGTGCACGCTGATAAGGAAGCAGGTCAGCGGTTGACCGTCGGTTGACGCGCAGACATTCCCCCCGGGAGTTTCGTGAGCTCGCACGCTTTTCACCCCATTGCCTTATCATGGCATTTATAATCATTGGCTCCTGCCACGGCCAATGTTTTAACTATATTTTTTGATAATATTTGCTATACATAGTTTTTCTTTCTACAACTTATTATTGTCAAAATGAAAAAAACTGAACTAGATACATGTCGGCTTTTAGAGAGCAAAATTGAATTATAGTGCGGTCAAAAATTTATGGGGCAACTTGTCTTCATATATCTTCAACGGGTGAATCTGCATAGCAGTCTGTATCAATTTGTCTGAACTTGATAACAGTATTCTCCCCAAAACATTTGAGGTTAGATTTAAGAACTTTTCTTCTTAGATTTATATAAATTACTATAAAAGTCAGCTACCCGGAAAATGGGACTGTTCATAGCACTCCTCGCTTCTCACAGGCATTTTGCATACGCGTATGGCCTACGTCACAGCACACCTTTTAGCGTCAAAATTTGTTACAAGAAATTAATTTTATAGATTCTAGATCTAGTGAACAATTATTTGCTCTAAAGGCTCTCAAAACATGTGTTCACGATTTTAAAAAAAGTGGCGGCCACGCTCTTAAAAGCGGTATTGCCCCAGCTGTAAACATGTAGAAACCAGCCACTTGGAGTTTTTACTGGTATTCATTAAAGAATTTTCTAGAATTCAGCTAACAATGTTTACAAAAATAATGGTCTATTAAGACAAATTGATACTACCCATTGTGCAAAAGTTGGAGTCTATGTTCGGTAGTTAAGAAAATGTCTGAAAATAAGTTGTGCCACGAATTTTTGACCGCACTTAATTCTGTACTTCAAAGGGATATCAGTTGTCGAACTAGTTATATAAGATTTTGTAAAGGGCCGTTTTCATGGAAGATTTTCGGACCAGCACGGGGTAGACCGGTTACCTTAACAAAAAATGTTTGGTAGACTTTTAGCTTAACCGCACCAAATTATCTCTCTGCGCAAATGAGAGAGAAATGCAAAACTAATTTACACAGATTCTCAGACATGGAATAGTTTCCCATGGCAGGGTAGGTCTTTTTCCTCCTCCTCCGCCCCCTCTTCTTCTTCTTCTTCTTCTTCTTCTTCTTCTTCTTCTTCTTCTTCTTCTTC
>NW_004797446.1:464868-466645 GCF_000002075.1 Aplysia californica
CAACCAACCAACCAACCAACCAACCAACCAACCAACCAACCAACCAATCCACCCACCAACCAACCAACCAACCAACCAACCAACCGATCAACCAACCAATCCACCCACCAACGAACCAACCAACCAACCAACCAACCAACCAACCAACCAACCAACCAACCAACCAATCCACCCACCAACCAACCAACCAACCAACCAACCAACCGATCAACCAACCAATCCACCCACCAACGAACCAACCAACCAACCAACCAACCAACCAACCAACCAACCAACCAACCAATCCACCCACGAACCAACCAACCAACCAACCAAACAAACAAACCAAAAGACAAACAGACAAACAGACAAGCGAAGAAAAACTACTACCTCACCTTTTTACCGCAATATTTGCTTAAAAAAAACTTGTATTTCGAATATCAAATACGAAACCAGTGTGCCAGCATCTAGCCAGTAAGGGGGAAACTATCAGATCCGTGCATTTTCGAGAAAAAAATTACCAAAGCCGCGCACTAGAGACGGGCGGGAAGCGCTTTTTCCTTCCCGAGCGAGAAGACCGAGAAGCTGACCTACTTCTCGCCAGGACCGGTTCCGGGAACGAGAAATACTTCCTTTCTCGTGTCTCGAGCAATACTTCTCGTCTCGTGACCAATTCCTCTTCTTGCCCCGCAATTCGAGCCACTCGTTCAGCGAGAAGGCCGGTCGTGGCCGAGATTTCTCTTCTTGCCCCACAGTACGAGCAATTCGTTTAGCGGGAAGGCCGGTCGTGCCGGGGATCTAAACTTAGAAACTAGGCTTGCCCTGTTGCGCAGGCGCAGGCGGTGAAGGAAGGTAGGCTAGGGAGACCTTGGCCTAGGCAAGGCCCTGATCAACTCCCCACTCGCCTCGTCTCGCCACCCTTTCCCCTCCCTTTCAGTTTCACACACAGGACGGCACGGTGATGGGTGGCACTGTCTGCGTTGTAATTTCTCGCCTCTCACTCTTTCACTCTTGTTACTGTTACTCGTTATGTCAAGCCAACGAGCAGTATCATGTCTCGGTACCGAGCAGTAGTTTAGTGCCCGGGCAGCGACGGGAAGGGCGTTTCTCGCGAGAAACGAGTACTCGGCTCGTCTCGTGCCCGCCCCTACCGCGCACTATCATAGCCGTGCACCTTTAGACTATATCGGTACAATTAGACTGCCGATTCCATCCAACAATTATTACTGTCACCTTGACAAAACTACTCCGTACAGCCAGTCCACATCTAAATATATTCGTCTTTCTGCAGACGTTGAGCCATTACCAGACCATCTCTAAACTGAAACTAAAAACACAGACCAAACAGAAAGGCAATACCAAAAAAGAAGGGAGAATGTGTACCAAGCAAATGTATGCAGATGGACAAGTCTCACATAAAAAAAAATCCCTAATGAACAAGAACATGCTGCCCAAACACTGTCCTGTAGATATGTTTTTATATCTGAAAAGCCAATATATTCAATACAAAATCTTAGGGACAACTGGTCCCATTAAGCCCAGTAAAAACACTGAGGGTACGTAAATTGTTGGATAGTACTGGTTTTGTATAGATGTAACTCAATAGAATGACCAAACACAAAATGAGAATAGACATCTGCTTTCCTCTTGAAAAAAAATAGAATAGTGATCTGAACATATAACCTCAAATTGTATGGATTGAATTATCTAATTTAACGTATTCATACAAGGTATCTGATCCCATACAATCGGCGGATTCCAAGTAGTGTCCTTTTAGAAATTTTGATTTATAATAATA
>NW_004797446.1:469754-470828 GCF_000002075.1 Aplysia californica
AAGTACCCGTTCTACGAACGGAATAATAATGAAGAAGTATTAGGAAAGTTAAGAAGAGGAAAAAGACTGAAAACAGGAAAGAAACAAAACACAAATATTTTACCTTGAATGTAGCACCATGTAGCACCCCCTCTTGACTACCTCTAGGGGTAAGACTTCTTCCCCCTCTTCGAAGGCGGGACATTTTCTGTTGAAGTTCCAGCTCAATCACTTAAAAAAAAAGAGTTAGGCCTACATGCCAATTATTGCTTCCTAGAAGAACCTAATCTAGATTATATATCTAGCCTAGATCTTGAAGGATTATAAAGACAGGCCAATAATTGAAAGAAGGAGCCTAGGCCCATAGATAGATCTAAGTTTAGAAATTCAAATTTTTAACAACCGACAGGCGTCGCAGTTGGCCTAGATTTCTAGATATATTCACAGCAGGAAAAATCCACTTTCAAGAATACTTTCATGATTCTTGATTTCGATCTAGATTCACTGACAACCTAGTTCTAGACTTTATATCTATTCACTGCAGGAAAAAAATCCACGTTCAATACTTTCATCATTCTTGATCTCGATCTAAGATTCACTTATAGATCTTGATCTAGCCTAGATCTATATATCTAGACTCTAGATCTTAAAATCTATAATGCACAGCAAGAAAAATACACTTTCAATATTCAATAGGTTATCGAAATATCACAGGTCTAGATTCTACTTGCATTTCATGATTCTTCTTGATCTCGATTTAGATCTAGATTCTAGATCTAGATCCTAGATCTCATCTCGATCTAGATTCTAGATCTAGACAATGTGCACAAAATACACTCTGACTCATCCTTCGGCGTGCGTGCTAAATCCACTGAAGGAGAAATCTATTTTCAATACTTTCATAATTGTTTATCTTGATCTAGATATTAGATCTAGACATACACACACATGCGACTAAACGCAGGGCCTCTACAATTGGCTGAACCTTAGACTTTGACACATGAATACATTGTAGGCCTACGGTAGGCTACTCTTGGCGCTTTCGACGACACCCTCCCTGTCACTCTCACCACCCTCCCTCTGCAGTGCTTTCTA
>NW_004797446.1:474322-476233 GCF_000002075.1 Aplysia californica
TCTTCTCCTTCTCCTTCTCCTTCTCCTTCTCCTTCTCCTTCTCCTTCTTCTTCTTCTTTCTTCTCCTTCTTCTCCTTCTCCTATCCCGTGGTTGGGGCTTCCTTTGGGTCACCACTGCATCTGAAAACCAGCTCTCGCCATCTATTTTTGTCCTCTGCTTTCCTCAGATTGTCACCCATTGTATTTCCTGTCCACTCTGTAATGTTGTCCTCCCATCTCCTTCTCTGCCTTCCTCATCCTCTCTTTCTCTTTCCATGTACGGTTCCTTGCAGGATTGTTTTGGCAAGTTCTGTGGATCTTGTGACATGCCCATACAATTTTAATGTTCGTCTCTTCACTGTGGTCAGTAGATCATCATGCTGCCCCACTGCGTTGGAGATTCTCTTTTTTACCTCAGCATTTGAAACGTGGTCTTTGTACGAGAGGTCAAGGAGTCTGCGGTAATCTGATTTCTGTGGTCTGAATCTTTTTCTCAAATTCTGCTGTCAGTGTCCACGACTTGCTGGCGTATAAAAATATTGAGATGACCAGTGAGCGCATTAGTCTGATTTTTGAGTTGTGCATGATGTTTCTGTCCCTCCAAATAGGCTTCAGGTTTGACAGCGCAGCTGTTGTTTGCGCGATTCTAGAGAGAATTCCTGATCTTGAGCCTTCCTCGGAGACGATTGATCCAAGGTATTTGAAGCTGTTGACGGTCTCAAGTTTCTCGCCCCTGACTTTGATGTTTGCGTTGATGCCATTGGTGTTATTGGTCATTAGCTTGGTTTTCTCGGGTTTAAATTGGTTTAAATCAGTGCTAGGGGCAGAGTGAGGTTGTGGAATGATGCCATGGTGTTGGAGGAAATCCTGTGTAACATGGGACATGTGTGCACAAGCATTATCTTGCTGGAACCGGAAGTTTGTCTGTGCATAGGGCCTAAGAACGTCTGCTATGCAGCAAGCAGCATTGATACCTTGACCTCGACTTTGGCCATGGTTTTAGAAGATTATTGGTCCTACTTTGTGGTTTCACATGGTTCCACCCCAGGTGCAATGTCCTCCCCAGCGATTCCTCTTTATGACACAGCTGTCACAATTACGTTCGCCTCCCTTTTGATAAACTCTGAGGCCTCTGTTTATTGTATCTATGGAGAACAGGGCATTCTTTCGAAAATGAGAACCGAAGACCAGTCTCTCAGACGCCTGTTGACATGGTGTTGGGCCCAGTTGAGACGCTCTTGGCGATGGTGTGTAGTCAAGACTGGACCATAGTAAGGTCGACGGTTTAATGTGTGTCGACTTCTGACTCCCTCGTGGGTACTACCTACCAAAGCTGACTTTCTTGTAGCTGTCTTAAATCGATTTGAACGATACACCCCGACAATGTGTCTGTATGCACGTGCACTGGTCACTGTGGGTCGAAATGACCTTTTCGGTCCGACGTAGAATTTGGGAGCTGAAAACGGGTTATCAGTCTGTGGATAGTCGAGATGTGAACACCAAAATGATTGGTGACCACAATTAGTCTTTCTCCACCTTCCAATAGCCCTTAAACACGGCACTGTCGTTGAAAATGCATTCGAAACGGCCAAACTGATTTTTACCTCGATTTTCATAACCGAGCTCAGGTGAATAGTTTTCACACTTTTGTCACTCATTTAGACCGTGTTTCGAGGGCACCACGTGACTTTTTCCATGCTCCAATGAAGGGGCAATAACTCTAGTTTCCGGTCGCAAGCAAGACAGGCTAGCTATTGATTTCTAAAGAACATATGACATGCTATCAATTAGTGTAAATTTCAGTCTTCTGCCATTGAGGGTTATTTAGTTATGGTCCAAATAGTTTTTTGCGTTTCTTTTGCTCGCTAGGATAAACATGTATATGTATGTGTGTGTGTGTGTGTGTGTGTGTGTGTGTGTGTGTGTGTGTGT
>NW_004797446.1:477143-480537 GCF_000002075.1 Aplysia californica
CAACACACACAAACCCCAATGTACTCCTTTCTATTCTATGTTCTACCTATGCAGGTTTTGCTCTCCCACTTCCTGATAACATCTTTCTTTTCCTTTTTTCCCATCGCCAGTCGTAGAAATCGAAGCCAATCAGAAAGTGGCTGTTGTTAATGGAGCGTCTAAACTGAAAAATTCATCCATCAAATGGGTGCTGTGTCGTTCACTTTACTCAGCCGGTACGTTTACCATAATTTTGAAGTCTCGAGAAAACAAACAACACATTATTATATTGCTCTTTGTCATTGCTACAAGTGCAGTGCAAGTCGTGAAAACAACATCATCATCTTCGGCCTTGCCATCTATTTCTCCTCCTGTATATCTTTTGTCTACCAGAAAAATAGCTTGACCCTTCTTCGAAACATACGATAGGGAATTTCAGAACTATAGTATTTTGTCTAATAATTAGCCAAACTAGCGCTTGTTTTCAAAGTCGTAGTGCGAACAGTAAATTGTTATAAACACACATTTGCTCGTCTCTAATTTTATTTTCATTATTATATTTTTTCTAATCACGACCTTCCCTCTTCAAGACTTGCGCAACCAGTTGTGAGTGGTTGGAGGGTGCACTGGAGCGGTTTGCTCTTTCTTTCCTATCAAACATTTATCATCCTTATGTCTCGTCCTTTTCAATGTACGTTACTCTCTGGTAAAAGCTCTATCTTCGGCAATTATATGACCTTTTTCTCCCAGGTATTATATGACCTATTTGTTTTGCAAGTGCCGTTGAACTCTCAATACGACTAAAGCTAAGCGTACTCATTCAAGATTTCGAAAAGACTAAAGAATAATGCTGTCTACGCTAGTTTGCTACCCCAGAATTATGAAGTTCTACCTTCTCAGTACCTAGTTTTGAGAAATTCGACGTCAAAGATTTTTAGTTGCAAATCATTTCAAGCTTTTTCGAATGTAATTCTTTGAACATCGTGACAACGACTCCGAATAATCTTACGAATTTGATAGAGCTAATAGAACATTTGGTTTCTGATCTCATCGTCTCAGTAACTCAAATCATATCCTTCTCGTAGCTACGCCCAGTCCACATTTCGTTCGAAACCGCAGTCAGTGGGAGGTTGGCGTGTGCTCTGGTTTGGTTCGTTCCTTCTTTCCAATCAAACGCCTTTTGTCCTTAACTCGTCTCCTTCTTTTTTGTGTTTACCACTCTCTTGTAACACTTCAGCACTTCGGTACTTAAAAGTATAACCTAACTGTGTTGCAAATGCCGTAAAGCGCTTTACTAAAACGAAACCACTGTCTTGCGATCTCTGCCTCCCCTCACTCTCCCGTATCCCCTCTCTCCCTTTTCTCTCCCTTTTCTCTCTCTTTCCCCCTTCTTCTCACAAACTTTAACACTCCCCCCCCCCCCCCAGATATTGTTACGCCAACAGCTGCCCAGTCCAGGGCCTATGTCGTCCCCACGTTCCTCATACCGAAGGGCCGAAAAGTAATTCAAACATCTCACGTGCTCGTGTCTGCCCTGGAGAGCGACACTACGTTTGAAATCAAAGGATCCACGAACTACTACAGAGGTTACATACCCTTTAAAGGCGGTTCCCATAATGTAAGAATGTTCTTAGTTCTTGTGTCGTTGCTTGAGTCAGTGCTTGAGTCGTCGCTAGAGATTGGCCATTTGAGTTTTCCTTTCTCATAAACTGATTTTAAGATGAGCCTTCGATTCTAATATATACAGAGTTGCAAAAGTTCTGTCACACCCATTTTTACTACGATGAATTTCGCAACAGCGTAAGAATTGCTGCAAAAAAGAAAAAGTATGACTTGTGTGACTTATAAGACTCCAAGTGCATGAGCAGACAAAAGAAAACATAAACCAGACGTAGTACGAGAGCTAAGTGTTGGTTTGGATTTCTTACGGTGTAGGTTGCAATCAATGCATCCTATACACAAAATTTGCATTAAATCACGCAGACAATGTGTAAACACACTTTATGCACTATAACATTTCGTGATTTTTAACAGTTTGGTCATTTTTTCTCCTGTTTTCAAAATAGCAAAATGGACAAATGCAGAAAATGAACGAGCTGTGTGTATGATAAATTCTTCAATTGCGCTTTCTTCTGTTGCAAGACACGTAAATGTGTGCAGCAGGCCCATCTAACGTTTGAACAAGTGTTTTATCATCAATAAAACTGTCCAAGACAAGCCTAGACATGGCCAACCAAGGGCGACAACTCAACGTCAGATGAGGATTATTGTCAAAACCCATGTTCGAAACCCGTTCCAACCAAGTGCATAGATTACCAGGTACATCGGACTGTCTTAAAACACCATTATTAGACATTATATGATCGTGGATTACGTGATTATCGTTCTTTATTTGGAGTCATTCTAACCCTATTTCATCGAACAAATCATCAGATTTGGGCACAATAACATCGCCGATGGATCTGAGGACATTGGTAAAGTATTCCATTCAGAAATGGTTCATGTTTTTAATTCGTCGCATTGATGAATGGAAGAGAAAAAGTAAAGAAGAGGATAGAGATTTCCCAAAGCCAACGTCCCCAAAGTAGACGGATCTGGTGCCTGAAATGTTATGATGTGGGGATGAATTCTCTGCTCTTTATCGTTCACATTTGGTCACTTTTCAAAGCAACATCAAAGGACGAAATTCTTCGTCACGTTGACTGCCCAATATATCACGATTGATGGAATGTGCTAACTTATGACAAGACAACACCCGACCCCATGCGGCCATGATACGCCCAAAGTCCTTCTAAACTCATCAAATCATTGATCTAGACTGGCCTGCAACTACTGCAAGATTAACAAGCCTTAACCCAACAGAACATCTGTAAGATGACCTTGACGGGAGGATTAGAAACAGGCTGCACTCTGTACAAACATGTCAGGAACTGAAGGGTGCACTTCCCAAGGAATCGCAGGGGATTCCTCAGGCAACCACAAGGACATTAATTCAGTCAGACATTTTGTATCAGTAAATCAAGCTGGAAGAGGCCACACACAATACTGAACGAACTTTGATTTGGATTTTCCCACGGTCAATGTGTATAAAAAAATTTCGCCCTTGAATAAGGAATAACATTGGTCAATTCTTTTAATGTCATGTTTGCAGAAAATGAATAAAGATCACGTGTACCATATTTTTCATGTCGAATAGTAAATGAGTTATGGTACTTTTAAAGTGGGTGACACAGAACTTTTGCAACACAGCATATGAAGCGAAACATGATTTACAAGTGACAAATTATTATGTCCTCACTATACATATATTATGTTTTATGGGATTATCATAACACGTCCTTCTGAAACAGATTATTAGTATACATAACACACACACACGCACACACACACACACACACACACACACACACACACA
>NW_004797446.1:482431-489279 GCF_000002075.1 Aplysia californica
AGACAGACAGACAGACAGACAGACAGACAGACAGACAGACAGACAGACAGACAGAGACAGAGAGAAGCTAGATTTGAACATCTTTGTGTCCAAACATAATATTCTTGTATGACTCTAGTGCCCCTTTTTATTCCTTTTCAACTTTTATGTTACTATTTGCAGAAGACACAAAGATAATGACTTTATCCAAGCTTATGTACTGATCTTGAGAGATGAAACCCATGCCACGGTTATAGAGTGGAACAACGTTGTACTCGCGTAAGCTTTTTTGTCTGGTGAATTTCGTGTAGTTAATAATTAAATGAAGCATTTAATTTATTGGTAACAATGTAAAATTATTTTCAAGTGCTGTAAAGTAATACATGGTACATATAGATCTACATGCACATGAAACACAATTGGTACAGCATACCCAATTTGTGTGGGTGTACGCGCGCGTGAGTACACACACACGCACAAACACGCACACACACACACACATACACACACATACACACACACATACATACGCACGCACGCGCAAACACACATACATGCTGCATTGCTCAAGGGAATCGAAGTCATACGTATTTCCTGTTTACTTTGTGCACGTCTGGACAATAAATATTTTTGCTTCTGCGCTCTTGGGTTGTAATAGAAACTGTTTATTATCAGAAGACACAGAATCCGTCGCCTTCAAGAAGAAGAATATAATACTATTTTGTACCATGACTCTGTGAGATCAGGCGCTAGTCAATTTTTGGGGATGTGAAGTTATCGCATTCACCTTAAAGCATGTTCATTTGTCTTGCTTTTGAAGAACCCCCCCCCCCCCATCTTTCTCCTTCTTGGCCTGAATTCGAGATATTTACGATAAAAGGAGATGGAGGTAGCCTGGCTTCAGAGACAAACTTAACGAGAAAATGGCCGCCATTGGGGAATTCCGAAGATTGAGAGTCTTTGGGAACAGTAAAGTTATATTTTTGTGTGCCTTTAACCAACGTTTTTCGTAACATTTATTTTGAAATGCAAATGTGTTTCAAATGGGTATAAAAGGGGTTGAGCGCAAAAAATATAAATCGAAAAAAAAAAAAATTACCAAACGAATGAAAAAATGCCTGATTCTTTGATTTAATTTATTTTGACGAGTGCCTAATTTCACCATGATGCCTCACATATGTTCTAGAGCAAGATCCCATGAACCATACAGTACAGCTCGAGCTGAGACTATTTGACAGTCTCAGAATTTTGGGAGGTTTTGTCATGGCTATCAAAAGTATTTAAAATGTTTCTCTTGGACCCAAACCTATTACCTTCTGTTAATGAGCGTGATTGGTGTAGCTTTTTTGTCTTTTTTTTTTGGTAGGTGTTTTACGGCGCTCGCAACTGCATCAGGTCATATGAGCGCGCGGGACACTTTAAACTTTTTCAGTTGGTAGGAAATTTTGAATTTTGCCTGAGTGGCGGCCGAAGCCTACTCTTATTGATTTTAGACCACCAAGGGATCTTTAACGTGCGCTACTTGCACACAGAGATTTTTCGCCCTTGCCCGAGAAGGCTAGGTGTAGATCTTTCCTACCAGAAAATCAGAGGTGTGTCTGAAAGACAGCAGTAAGAAGGAGCCAAGGAGTAGCAATAGAAAGGCTGCAGAAAGAGTCATGAGTCGAGAGGAGGGGGCAAAGGAGGTGAGGAGGTGGGGGCAGAAAGAGGAGACGAAAGCAGACGACAGAACATTGCTAGAGAGCAGGAAAGGAGGTGAAAGTAGTTTCAACGTTTCAAACATTTGACATAATTTGTTGTGTTTTAAAACCCATGGTTCATCTATCCATAGTGACAGGACGTGCGACTACTTCAGGCTTTCACACTCTCCGTACGTCGCCCTTCGCTGTGCACCGTACCTCCTCAAGTCACATTATGGGCTGTTCGAGTCATTTTACCACTCGCACATTCGGTTTGCTGTCTATTTCTACTCGGTCGACGTCTACAACTCCAAAGTCAGCATAGGTGCAAGGACAGTAGAGTTGGAAAACACGGTAGGTCTATCTATCTATCTATCTATCTATCTATCTATCTATCTATCTATCTATCTATCTATCTATCTATCTATCTATCTATCTATCTACCCTATCTTCTTCTATATGTCTTCGGTATATCTATTGCATTTTTAAAGATCTATTTATTTAACTAAATGTCTATTAATCTGTTATGAATTATCTTTAAATAAAGCATTTCATTCGATTAGACTAGACATTTTGTGCAGTTCACTCTGGTATTTTCCCCAATCGATGGTCTGGTCGACACAGTACCTCCATGACGTCAAGAAAGTATTGCTTCCTCAGCACGACATCTTGGCACTTCGTTCGCCTTTTACAAACGTCTCAGCTGACTTTTTGGAGCATTACCTTTAATTAGATCTGAGACCAAGTGATTCGCGAAATTTTTCAACGTGCACAGACAATTTATACGGTATATTATGACCAATGGGCTATTCCATGATAACTGACGGGACAAATTAGGTATTTTTTTTCTGTCCCGCCAGTTATCGAAACTAGACATGTCACAGAATTTGCATAAAGTACTTTTTTTTTTCAAATGACCGTATTTAATGGGATTTTTTATATTATGTTTTTCAAATGTTCTTATAATTTAAAATTTAAATAAATTAATAGATATTGAATTACAGTTACAGTGTAATCGTTGTAAGAAAGTATACGGTAGTCTAAATGTCCCGTCAGTTAGCGTGGAATAGCCCAAATTTTAAATGGCCTCCATTAGAAAAAATGATAGTGAGAAAATAAGATGCACATTGAAACAACTCTTTCTCCATTTTTTGAGGTGATGCTATCAGAATCTGTTTATCTATTACTTTACTTATGCCACAAAATACTCGACTGTTACTTCCTCAGCCCTGCGTGAACTCAGAACCTTTCATTGATGACCTCGTGGATAATGACTGCGATGGCTCCATCGATGAGGAGATACACAATGGCCTGGGTAGGTCCTGAAGATAGGAGCTGAAACATCAGTATTGTCACCTTTCCATGTATTACTATAGCAGTAGTAGCAGCAGCAGCAGCATAAGTAGTAGTAGTAGTAGTAGTAGTAGTAGTAGTAGTAGTAGTAGTAGTAGTAGTAGTAGTAGTAGTAGTAGTAGTACTGGTGTGCAAGCCCCGCCTCTGACCGATAGAAAACCGGTCGGGTGAAAGCAAAGCTCATAGAAGTCCTATTGAGATGATTGAAACGGCTCTAAAAGCATCAATGTTTTATCTCTATGTCTGTGTCTGTTTTGTTTGTCTATGTAAACATTTAGTCTTTTGTTGATCGGATTATTTGTAGTGACGAAAGGCAACTTTTCCGTTCGTGCTCGCGCGCCTCGGGCGCGATCGCTGTTCTCGGGCCTTCGACCCGTCTCATGTTTGGTCCGATTGTTTCGCTGTGAAAGGTCGTACAAAAATAAAAATGACATCATTAGAAAGGGGAAGAATTCCTCTTTCTAAAAATACCAGCTATCCCAGTGTGCCTTTGAAAAGTGGCGTCATAAACACTGGATTTGTGATGTTCGGGCACAGAATTCTACACTTATAGAACGGGCACTGTACCACGTGACCTGTGAGGAATTGAAGACAGAAAACAATGGCGTCTTGAGGGCAAGATGTATCGTTTTCGGAAGTAACCCTATAGCTTTTAAAGCAAGATCGGCTTTTACAAACGAGTGAAAAGTGGAACATTTACTGTCCAGTTTGTAATTTTGAGTTTCAGAATTTACTGTGCAACCTGAAGATTGGAATTAAGGTTTAAATTGTTGTGTTTTTGGGTGCAACAGCTGAAAAAGCAGACATAGAGAGTTTATATAAGATCTGTAGAACTGTGAAAAATTTCGTAATACGGATGGGATTGTTCACAGCACTTCTAGCTTCCCACACACATTTTGCATACGCAAAATATTATGGCCTACGTCATTTTTTAGTAGCAAAACTTGTTACAAGAAATTTGTTTTACACTGAACATATTTTTTCACTAGATCTAGATCTAATTAATGTTCTCAAAACATGCGTTCAATAATTAGCTTTATGTCGCCAGCAGAATTAGAAAAAAAAGACAATTTCTAGAATAATATAGAACCTATGTGTACAAATGTTTGAAAAAATACACACCTGTTAAGACGAATTGATATAGATCTAAGTCATTGTGTAATTGTTTTTGAAAACGTTTTCAATTCCTTTCACTTTCACTTCCCACACGCAGGCACATATAATTATGACTACAATTTAAGATTCCAGATCTGACGAATGTGTTTATTAAATAGCGTACAATGCTGGGTTAGCCAAAGCATTGCAATGCGCGCTATTATCAAATATTGGATTGTAACAGGACTTCAATTTGATCCGTAACAAGAGACCACTTATTTTTTCTTATACGTGTTAATGAATGTGTGTTTGTTTACTGTGTGTGGGGATTAAAAATCAAAGATGAAAGATTCTAGATCTGACGAATGTATTTATAAAATAGCGTAATAATGCTGGGTTAGCCGATGCCTTGCGATACGCGCTTTTAACAATTACTTGAATTGTAACAGGACTTCGATTTGATCCGTAACAAGAGACCACTTTATTTTTCTTATACGTGTTCAAAAATGTGTGTTTGTTTACTGTGTGCGGGCATTAAAGATTCCAGATCTGACGAATGTATTTATTAAATAGCAAATGCCTATAGGGCAGGGTTGGCCAATGCATTGCGATACGCCCTTTTATCAATTAATCGAATTGTAACAGGACTTCGATTTGATCCGTAACAAGAGACCACTTATTTTTTCTTATTTGTGTTAAAAAATGTGTGTTTGTTTACTGTGTGCGGGGATTACAGGGGGACAAGCCCATCCCCTCGACATGTGATCCAGGGTATGGGGATACATTTTTCTCAAAATGCACACAAGTCTGAAATCCTTGACCAGTGATCACTCGCCATGGAACTCTTTCTGTTGTAACTGTAGATCCAAGTTTCTTCATTATCACATCTGAATGAGCCTATCATTCATGCATTAGAAACCACACTCTCAACTCACAAAAAATGACTTTGAACATTATATTCAGGAAACATGCCAGTTCCATTCTTGTTGACTTTGTTTTGCAATATTGGCTAGTATGTGTAAAACAATATTTGATTTTGAAGCTTTTTCTGCATTTTTGTGTTTTTGGCAGCCTAAGTATTTTATGTGCAACCGACACATTCTCCAATCACTCGTCTTTGTTAGACTCGCACGTGCTTTAAACAAAGCATGCTGAACACATATATATTTCACGGATGCAAACACAGAGATGAATTCTTAAAGTGAGAAATAATACATTTCCTCAATATAAGCTCAATTTATTGATCTTTTTTTATTTAGTAAATTGGAGAAAAGGCTTATAAGTTGTATTGTTCATTTTTGCTTGCTGTGGATGGCCTTAAGTTTAATGACAATGTAATTGTAGTGAGCATGTTACTGTCAGCGTCCCCTTTATCGTAGTACTAATCAAGTCTATATCTAGATATTTTGCCAACAGAATAAATGTTCATAATTAGTGTTACTAGCAAGTGTATTGTGAGTGTGAAGATCTTTAGTAGATCTAGATTCTAGATTTAGAAAGTCTTGAATCTAGATCCCATCCCATCATTAAAAAATCCCGCAAACCAACAACACAAAAACATTGCAACATTGCGAATTATGACATATTGTTGGCAATACAAATGTACTAGACTATTTCACTATTTCCTCTTCGAAGAAAGTGTTAAAATACTGATGTAAGGTGTCTTCCAAGCCCTACCACTAGCAATAGTAGCATCAGTAGCGTGCATAGCAACGCGAAGCCTCGCTGTGTGGCGCAGCCAAAGGTGTCCTCAATTGGCCGCCATGTTTTAGTATCAATTCCTCACAGCGAATCAGCGATCGCGAATAGGGAGTTCCGCTTCTATACCTGTAGAATTCTGTGTGTTCGGGAGATAATATTCTGAAAAATCGAGTGATGGATGTGGAAATGGTCAGTCAAATTTAGATATGCAGAAAGCTCGTGAAATTGTGCTTTTAATTAGCTAATTGTCATCAACGAGCACCTTTTCTTAACGAAGCAAGAAGGACGAGAAGCGACCTACCTAGATTCCGCAATACGAACAACGTTTATCAATGGCCGAAGAGGCTTTCGTTCCCGGCTCGAGCGAACCGAACCGATGCACGTCAGCTCTAACGCCTTGTGACGAGTCAAAGCTGCTTACAAATGAACAATTGAGACACCTGTTAGGTAAGTTTAACATTTTTATTCACTTTTATCAAGTTCACTTATCTGGTAATAGTATCAGACAGAATAATTGGGAGATTGATTTCTGATTTCCCACCGGGGGGAGGAAAGACAACGGAACAGCCCTTCTCGACTCAGCCTAGGTCAACGGGGACTGCTCGGCTGCATAGCCGGACAAGGACGACGGCGTTGAGGGGAACGGAACGTTGCTGACTTAGAAAAATAATTATACGGACGATTAGCCACAGCTCCACTGGCTTATATCCAGTGTCAAGGGATGGGGCAGGGTCTAGGCAACTGAGAAAGCCTAGGGCAGGGTGGGGTTTTTTGGGGGTTTAGTTTTCGTACAGCTTTATTATACATCTGAAACATTTATATTTGTTGCTATTGTAGCTGTACTTAGAAGTTCAAACATGCAAGAAATCCTAGCAACGTTTACTGCTTTAAATTGATAGTTCTTCTCTAAAGTCTAAAGATATACTCTATGTTACTTTTACTACCGGTATGTTTATACTACATTTATGGTGTAACTTGGGCGCAATTCACATGACAAATTATTGTTGGCTATAATTAATAATAATATAGGCTATTGATATT